>NW_027266593.1:0-74462 GCF_046630445.1 Rutidosis leptorrhynchoides
AACACAAATTAAGATAATGAATAAATATATATTTTTTGACTAATTTACCCCTAATCATTAATCTCATAATTTCTAAATCTCAAATCACCATATATATATAAGATAAATGATATAATAGTAAAAATTTATATTGATTTTATAAATAGACAAACATATTAAAAAATTTAAAAATATATTTTTGGACAAACAAAATGGATGGAGCCTTTTTTTTCCAAGAGCTACTATATAACTATTAAATTCTCAACATGACTTCAAACAAATTCTTATAGTACATCATACTAGCTCTTGGAAAAAAGAAAGAAAAACAGAGTAATTACACGAAAATGCAGTAAAATAAATGAATAGGGGACCCATACTTCTTTCTTCGATCGGTAAGGTAATTAAGGAGAGATTGCTACGTTTTTTAAACAAGCAAAGGACGCTTTAATTTGGGGTTAGGATTGAAACTTACGAGTTGGCTCTTGCCGATCGAGGTTGAAAAATGATTGACTATCGAGAGACCATCGTTATCATTACAACAAACTAGCTAGATCGGTAGTTCTTAAATACCTACCAACAATAATTACTTAATTGTCTGTACGGATGTTGTTTAATTTGCAAAATTAATTTTAATTATTTAATTATAAGCTGAGATCGAGTAGGCTAGTTGGATTTTGAAGGGGCAATTAAATGATATCGCACATGAACATAATGTTTTTGTATTTAGATTCCCAATCTTATGTAACATGAAATATGCCTTGTATTTTTCATATGAAATGTACTCATTGACATGAAAAAAATAGAATCTCCTCGTGTCATACAAAGATGTGAACATATGCATGTTTGATAAAATGGTTGTAAAATTCATGATAACCATGTTCATCTCTATCTTTTGAAAAAAAAAAAAAAAAAATTGTACATATTAATTACTTGGAGGTGGTAAAATAGTAAAGTTGAACTAGCTAGAATTCATAATAAAAAAAAATACAAAGAATCTGCTTGGACTCGAACACTTTTAAGCCGATTGGAATGTATGCATTATATATCATGAACCCATGATTCGTGCTAAAAATTATGGGGTGCGAAGGATAAATTCAGCTCTCACCAAAGTATTGAACAAATCGATACTAATATTTTCAAAATAACTATAATTAATATAAAATTAAAATAATTTTCTTTTCATATAATATTTACATAAATTTAATAATGTTTAATACAAATAATTATTACATAAATTTAAATATAATAGGATGTAGATTTTGAAATAAAATCAAAATAATTATAATTGATATAATGTTAAAATAATGTTTTTAATACTCCCTCTGTCTCAAAATAGATGCAAATTTTTTAATGCAAATTATATGTAAAAGTTTGCATCTATTTTGGGACGGAGATAATATAATATTTGACATAAATTTAATAATGTTTAATACAAATAATTATTATGAAGTTTTCAATTGATCACATTTTGGGATCAACCTCTAGATTCAGACATTGAAAACTTATTTTTGGGGTGTATTTAAAATCTAAAATTGACTACAATAGTGGCTTCACGTAAAGAAATTCCGTTGCCATTAGTCTCAGACAAGCACTAAAATGATGTGATATTGTCAAGCCTTGTAGGGCACTAACTAGGCTACATTGCAAATTTAAAATTGCTCTAAACTCTCAAATCCTACCTCAACCTAAATACAAAGCACACAAATGGGGAAAGCTTCATACTTCCGTCTATTACTTCCGATAATCCTGAAAGGAATCACAGAACTCCCTTACCACATTCCATTCACCTCCCACCATCTAATGATACTAATCGTGTCAATCTTGGCAATTCTTTATTTCGCTTGGTGCAGAAAAAGATCAGATATTTATTTACTAGACTTCACTTGCTATAAACCACTAAAAAGCTATCGAGCTCCTATGTCCATGTTCGTAGAACATCTCGTCTTTCACAATCTGACTGATCCCGGAAGTGTCGCTTTCCAACTCAAAATCCTCGAAAGATCAGGATTTAGCGACAAAACATCGGTTCCTCCTTCGTTGACTCATTTGCCGATAAGAAAGTCGGTCAATTTCAACAGAGAAGAAGCAAAGACGATAATGTTCTCGATTGTGACAGCTTTTAAACAAAAGCAATATTCACCCGAGAACAGTTGATATACTAATAGTCAACTGTAGCATGGTTTACCCAACACCATCTCTAAGTTCTATGGTTATAAACAAATTCAAAATGAGAAGCAATATTTTGAGCTTCAACTTATCTGAAAAAGAATGTAGCGCCGGAATCATATCAGTGTCTCTCGCCAAAGATTTGCTTAAAGTCCACAAAAACTCAGTTGCTCTCATTGTCAACGCAGAAATGTTACATAAAAACTGGTACACTGGAAAGAATAGATCCATGCTTGTTACAAATTGTCTATTTCGAATGGGAGGAGCAGCCATATTGATGTCTAACAGAAATCAAGACGAGCAATTCAAAGTATGTGTTACAACATCTTGTCCGAACAAGTATGGCACATGACGATAATTCCTACAACTGTATATCTGAAGCTGTCGATTCTGAAAACAAAATCGGTATATTGCTTACAAAGAGTATTGTTAATGTGGCTGGGGAGGCTTTAAAGATGCACATGGCTATCCTTGGACCATTAGTTTTACCATATTCTGAACAGTTTCTATATGCTTTGGCTACGATAAGGCGAAAAATCTTCAGAAATAAAACTCTCTATGCACTGAAGTTTGAAAGAGCTTTTCAGCATTTCTGCATACATGCAGGAGGGGCTGCTATAATTCAGGCAATCGAGAATAGCTTGCAGTTGAGAAAAGAGGACGTTGAAGCATCTAAAATGACTTTACACAGATTTGGAAATACCTCTTCCTCTTCTATTTGGTACGAACTCTGTTATATTGAAGCAAAAGGGAAGATGAAAAGGGGAGATAAAGTCTGGCAATTGGCATTTGGGAGCGGGTTCAAGTGTAACAGTGCGATATGGAAATGCATGTCCGACGTTAGAGCTGATTTAGGAAATGCATGGGCAGACGACATACATAAATATCCAATGGAAATACCTCAGATCAGAAAAATCAATTGAAGATGAAAAAAAAATCTAATTATCCAAGTTCTGTAGCTAATAACCGATCATTTTATGATATACGAATTATATGATCTTAGTGTAAATTGTAATTCAGGGTGAATTGATTCCCGTTATCTAAGCATTTCAAGATGTATTCTCTAATCGATACGATAGCATTTGCGAAAAGTCAATTACTGTATGATCAAAACAACAACCACCATATAATTCAACAAAAAGAAATTCGCAACAATAACAATCTAGTAAAAGGGAAGGAAAACACCAAACAGTTAATCTTCTTCCTCGCCTTCATTCTCAGCAATGTTGAAGTATCTCAATTCGTAAACATTTTGGTCCTTGTCGGATGAAATCACACGGAGCCAATCACGCACATTGTGCTTCTTGAGGTATTTCTTAATCAAGTACTTCAAATACCTAAGGAGAATTCAAATTCTATTCAATCAGAATGGAGTTACTTACAATTAACGAAGAAATAGTTGATGATTAAAAAGCTCGGTCACCTTTTGGAGAAGTTGGAGTCAGAGGTGACGGTGATTTTCGACTTGTCACGAGTGACGGTGACGGAGTCTCCAAGGTTTCCTGTTTTGCCACCGACTTTGATGCGTTCCTGGAGGAATTTCTCGAGTGAGGCGATGTCCATAATCTTATCCTCGACTGGCTTCGCACAGTCGATCGTGAAGGAAGCTCCCTTCTTCTTCCCTTTGGTTGCTTTGCTCATTTTCACTTGGTTGAATGAATGATCCTATGCGATACGCATAAAGAAAGATAGACGATTGAATTGAAATATATATATAAGAATTATTAAGTAAGACCAAAGGAAGGGAAGGGAATTGCAGACACAGTACCTACCAAAAGGTTTTTGTTGCGGCGACAGAAGACGGAAGACCAAGGGGTAGGGTTTTATTTTGTTTATGAGTTTTGGGCCACATTTGGTTGCTGATTTGGACCTCTTCATCTCATGGACCATATATATCAAAACAAATATGGCTGGCCTTTTCAAAATGTTAATTATGTTATCAATTACTATCTCCGTCTTTGAATAGTTGTCGTTTTTACTCATACCAATATCTAATATAGATGCATAATATATCCCTATTTCACTCATATTTTTTTCATTTATTAGATGCATAATATATCCCTATTTCACTCATATTTTTTTCATTCGTAGAGATTTGGGATCTTAACCCTATCTTCAAAACCACCACCTCAATATATATGCAACAATTCCTGTAATTATTTGGAGGTAGTATTTAATTTCTTTGGATAAAACACATGAACGAAACTTAATACCAAATGTGTAAAGTTGCCGTTATGATCCATTTGTGAGGCAGATGAATTTGTGAATTCCGTTCTCAAAACAAAATGTCTTATGACATTCTGAAATCCTCCAATTGAAATCTAGTTGAAATTTTCAGGTTCAAAATTTTATTTCCATTCTTACAGAGAGGGAAACGATATATATATTTCGACTTCCAAGCTAATATGGAATTGCTTTGGTATCAAAAGGAGGAGGAGGGTTGCGGTAGGTTGGCGGCCAGCGTAAAAATAGCCAAATCTCCATGATATGAATCCTACAATATATTTCTTGGGGCGTAACCTCAGAAGCGACGCGTTGTATCGGATCCCCGGTACATTGATAAATGAGCAAGGGTTGGGGTCGTCGTCCTCACCGAGCGACGCGCCATGTCGGCGCCCGGATATGGTGTTAAATGAGCAAGGGTTCCCACACATTGCAGAACGGGTGTGGGTAAAGAAGTTAGTTCCATCGCATACTGGGGTAGAGGGTAGAAATATAGGTGGGCATAGAAAGCATAGGAGGGAGGGTCATGAGAAAGTAAGGGAGGTTAGAGTGAGATATAGAAAACTAAGATTAGGTAGCTGGAATGTAGGTACTCTTACGGGGAAGTCATTGGAGATAGCGGAGGCGATGGAGAGAAGAAAGGTGCACATCCTATGTCTTCAAGAAACGAAGTGGACAGGTCAAAAGAGTAGGATGTTAGGCAAGAGCGTCCACAAGCTATGGTATTCCGGAAAAGATAAGAACAGGAATGGAGTCGGAATAGTAGTCTACAAATCCATCCTAGATGATGTTATCGAGGTCCAAAGATATGGAGATCGTGCAATTCAAATCAAGCTCATGAGGGGAAAAGATGTGTTGCATGTTATCAGCGCTTATGTCCTTCAAGTAGGGTTGAGTGATACCATCAAACATGAATTTTGGAATAGTATGGATGCAATAATGCAAAGCATCCCAAATGGTGAGAAAGTCATCATCGGAGGAGATCTTAATGGACATGTGGGCAAAGATCGTGATGGGTATGATGATGCTCATGGAGGATACGGTTATGGGAGTAGAAATAAGGAGGGAGAGTCCATCCTCGACTTCGCTTCGGCATATGACTTGGTGATACCAAATACTTGTTTTCAAAAGAGGGATTCCTATTTGGTGACATTTAAAAATGGTAGAAATCTAAGTCAAATAGACTTCTTCCTGACACGGAGGAGAGACCGTCAGGAGTGTAAGGATTGCAAGGTCATACCGGGTGAGGCACTTACGACGCAACATAGGTTGTTAGTGCTAGACACAAAGGTAAGGCAATGGAAGCAAGAGAAGGGGAGGGATGATAAACCCAAAATCCGTTGGTGGAGTCTCAAAGGAACCAAACTAAAAGACTTCAAGAAGTCCATGATGGGTGAAGACGTTTGGAGACTAAATGAGGATGTGAACTCTATGTGGGAGGCGATGGAAAGGTGTGTTAAAAGAGTTGCTTCCTCAATGTTAGGAGTCTCCAAAGGCAAAGGAGTCGCACCAAGAGGATCTTGGTGGTGGGATGAGGCTACAAAGGAGAAAATTAAAGAAAAAAGAAGATTATTTAGGAGCTTGCCTAAATCTCAAGATGCCAATGCTTATGAGAGATATAAATTGGCAAGTAAGGAGGCAAAAAGGGTGGTCAAAGAAGCGAAGAACAAGTTCTTTGACGATTTGTACGAGAAGTTGGATACTAAAGAAGGAGAAATGGATGTGTACAAAATAGCCCGACGAAGAGAGAGGGCTAGCAAAGATATTAATGGGATAAGATGCATAAAGGATGAAGAGAACAAAGTTTTGGTGTCCGATGTGGATATCAAGTTAAGATGGAAGAATTACTTTGATAAACTCTTCAATGGTGTCCAAAAAGAGCATATTGAGGACCCTCCTCTAGAGGTAAATGGGAGGATATGCTATCTAAGAAGGGTTCGCTTTGATGAAGTAAAAGAAGCGTTGAGGAAGATGAAGAATGGAAAAGCATGCGGACCGGATGATATCCCTATTGAGGTGTGGAAGTGTCTTGGGGATATAGTTGTTGTATGGTTGACAAGACTGTTTAACAAAATAATGGTCTCGTGTAAGATGCCAGATGCTTGGAGGAGAAGCACGTTAGTTTAAATCTTCAAGAATAAGGGAGATATTCAAGATTGCGCAAACTACCGAGGCATCAAACTCATTAGCCACACTATGAAGTATGGGAGCGGGTTATTGAGCATAGAGTGAGGTCTACCACTACAATTTCCGAGAACCAGTTTGGATTTATGCCCGGAAGATCGACTATGGAGGCAATTTTTCTTGTGAGGAGCCTGATGGAGAAGTATAGGACAAACAAAAAGATTTGCACATGATTTTTATAGATCTTGAAAAGGCATATGATAGAGTCCCTCGAAACATTCTTTGGTGGGCTTTGGCCAAACACGGTGTCTCTAGTCAGTATATCACCCTCATTCAAGATATGTATGAGGGAGTACGGACTAACGTGAGGACAAATGGAGGAGACACGTCAGATTTCCCAATCACCATGGGCGTGCATCAAGGCTCAGCTTTGAGCCCATATCTTTTCACGTTAGTGATGGATATATTGACTCGACACATCCATGACGATATACCATGGTGCATGTTGTTTGCGGATGACGTCGTCTTGATTGATAAGAGCAGAGAAGGAGTAAATGCAAAGTTAGAGTTGTGGAGGGAGACTTTGGAGTCAAAAGGTTTCAGATTAAGTCGTAGTAAGACGGAGTATATGTATTGCGATTTCAGTGGACAAGGAAGGGGTCAGTCTAGTACCATTCAGTTGGGAGGAGAAGATGTACCTAGATGCGATATATTCGATATCTAGGATCTATCCTACAACAAGATGGAGAGATTGACAAGGATGTCACTCATCGTATACAAGCGGGATGGGCAAAATGGAGAAAAGCAACCGGTATCTTGTGTGATAGACATATCTCAAGTCGGCTCAAAGGGAAGTTCTATAGAACAACAGTGAGACCTGCTATTCTATATGGGAGTGAATGTTGGCCGATAAAAAAACAACAAGAGCACAAGGTTAAGGTTGCAGAGATGCGGATGTTGAGATGGTCGAGTGGACTTACATTAAAAGATAAAGTCCGAAACGAGACTGTTAGGAGCAACCTTAAAGTTGCATCTATAGATGAGAAGATAAGACAGGGTAGACTTAGGTGGTTCGGGCATGTGAGACGTAGACCTATAGATGCTCCGGTTAGGAAGTGTGAGGACATAGATATAGGAACAGAGAGGAGAGGGAGGGGGAGACCTAAACTCACGTGGGAGAGGATAATTAGGAAGGATTTAGAGTTATTAGATATTTCAGAAGACTTAGTAGAGGAGAGAAGGGAATGGAGGCGTAGTATTCATGTAGCAGATGCTTTATAGATAGTATAATTTAGTTAGGGATGATATATTTATTGCTAGATTTATTTGTAGAGTATATATTTTAATTATACGTTAGTGCTAGTTATATATGTCTTTATGTTTCATTAGATGATTTTTCTCTCTATATATATATAGCATATGTAGTATATAGCATATTACATGTATTATATATGCTTCATAACACGACATGTGAATTACGTATAACCCTTGTGCTTAAAAGTTGATGATTCATATAACCGACTCCATACGGTGGAATTAAGGTTTGTTGTTGTTGTTTGGTATAAAAAATCAGTTCGAATGTCTAATAACACCATATCCAAAAATAATTGTAAGACAATAGTAATAATTAAATAAAATCCCAAACAATGTTTTCTTCTCCACCTAACAAAAATAGTTCCCAACAATTCTCTACCTTCCCACATCTTACCAAATCAAATGTCTCTTCTCTCTTTCTTCTTTTTTCTTCTCCTCCCTCTAATTCACGAGCTCAGTCGGGGCAGGTGGCACTTCAAGAGTCGTTCCGGCTTGGATCTGGCCCCACCCGATAAGCCGCCAATGTTTCTCAACTCTTCGGCTAAGAGCAATTTTCTCCCCCTTGCTGGTGCACACCGGGGATGTCAGCTGCAGCTTTGCCAGATCGGTTTTCACAGCAAGTACCCTAGCTCCGGTTGACATAGAGCCAATGTTGAGCATAAGAATCTCTCCCTTAGCAAGCTTAGAAACCTTTCCCTGCCTCTCCGATCCTTTAGTCCTCACTCCGAGAAGCCTTCGGAGAAGGAAGAAGTTCACCTAATCATAGAGAAACTTGTTACGCACCATCTATCTAGCATATGATTATTTTCATGATAGAAATTTAGTATTTAAAACACCCTCACCTCTAGCTCGACGAAAACATCTGGAAGAGACCCGACCTCTCCGAGAACCTGACCCACAAGCCTGTCAGCACGAGTCAACATTGGATCCATGGTTGTACCAACTCCGATCAAACCTCCCGGAACGGCGAACTGGAGCTCGTTCTGCTCAGCAAATAACGAGACTATTCTAGAGTAGATTGGAGTGCATTTGGTGTTTCCACTCTCATCCTTGTGAACAATACCAGGACGAACCTCAATAATCTGATTAACCCTCAACACACCCTGAACACACAAAAATGCATAATTAGGGAGTATGTTCATCTTGTCAGGAAAGTAGATTATATAAGCAACATCATGAAGAAAGAGTAGTACTCGGAGGATACTTCCACCAGCCACACCACCCTTTATCTCATCAACTTCAGAACCAGGTTTGTTCACATCAAAAGACCGGATCACAATCATGTTTGGAGGGGAGACAAAGTTTCTCTCAGGAACTGGGATCTTTTTCACAAGATACTCGCATACGACATCAATGTTGTATTTCAGCTGAGCAGAGATTGGCACAATTGGTGCATTATCAGCAACAGTTCCCTGCAACAAGAATGTATCATGATATCAGCACTTTGCGGCCTTCTATCAGAGCGTATTATAAGCACATTTTAGTACATTTTCGGCACAATGCCCAAACAAAGGGATCGCATTTTCCTTTAAATGCATACCATCTTACAATCAGTGTACTAACCTGAATAAATTTCCGAATTGTTTCACCCTGGTCAATCGCCACATTTTCCTGAATCAGGTCCACTTTATTCTGAAGAATAATTATATGCTCAAGTCGCATGATTTCAACAGCTGCCAAGTGCTCAGAAGTTTGTGGTTGAGGGCAACTTTCATTTGCTGCTATAAGCAACAATGCTCCATCCATAATAGCAGCTCCATTAAGCATGGTAGCCATGAGAATATCGTGACCCTATAAGCAAAATGTATAATACATAAAAACGGTCCTCGAGGAAACAAAACTTAGGACACAATACATAAGCTCTGTATGGACCAGAAACCATCATAGTCAAGCTAAGAGGAGAAAGATATACAACAAATGAGAGAATCAAGTAGTTTCACCAGAATCCGATACATATACAGCGCCAGGGAAGATAAAATTAGCACACAATTGACAGCTTACCGGACAATCTACAAAAGATACATGTCTCAGCAATTTCATCCTGCAATTTTCAAACCCTGGTACATCACAGAGAGGGCAATCTTCCTTGCCACTTCCATAAGCTCTGAAAATAGTATAATTGGAATGAGACGTCATTGACAATTAAGAATACAACAACATCGGATAGATATCGAATAATAACTTACTTGTAGCACATAGGTCGAGGACATCGTTCATCCTCACATTTGTATATCTTAGCATTTGCGTACCCAAGCTTGATAGTGATGTTGCGCTCCAATTCATTTTTAAAACGAACAGTCTGCATGAAGTAGGTGGACAGTTATAAACCAGAATCTTAACTCGAAACTCATGCGTACTGGTCAATGTACACAATGTCTTAGAAATAGCTGCTTACTTGAACACCAGATATGGCTTTAACAACAGTTGACTTGCCATGAGCCACATGTCCAATGGTGCCTAGGATATCAATTCAAACGATCAACACAGTCAGCAGGAAACTATATGAACATGATCAGACTGAAAACAATCACAAACAATGGGTGCGCAATCAACAAAGTTTACCTATATTTATAGTGGCTTGGCGAGATATAACTTCCGGAGAAAGAGGATGCAGCTTAGTTACATCCAGCTTACTCAGATCTTGTTCCATCAAACCTTTACGTGACATCTTGACAGTTCCTAGACTTTCCTCAACTTTGCCAAGCTCAACGATTGTAGCTGGAGAAACAAAAGCTGAAAATTAAAATAATCACTAATTACTAAAAGTACAGCTGAAAAATAATTCAAACTGTAAAAAGGCATTATTTTGCAAAAATTCTGAATGTCTGAATACGTCAATACTAAAACAAAAAAATCTTCTCAATATCTAGTGAATGAGAACCTAAAAGAAACAAGCTAATGACAGGTAACCAGATTAAAACTAAGAGGATTCCACCATAAGCATGAAAAATACTCATATCAACATGAGAAATTCTAAATTTCACTAAGGTCTACCGAATTAAAAGAACAGTGATGAATACAGTATATTAAATAGCTGAAACATGCACGACTTAAAGCCCAAATCAAGACTGCGAACCAAAAACCGATAACATAGCTCTAGCTACACTGCACACATACTTCCAAAACCTTAAGAAGCTGAATTCAATTGCATCTACTGAGCTTAGGGAAAAAAAAAGGGATAGCTATCAATCAAAAAACACACGATTTAGGAGAGGGACGATGCTAAGCGTGAAAGACTAACAGAGAGATGGAAAGAGAGAGACGCACCTGATTCGAGCTTCGGGGCGGCCGACGATTAGTTTGCAAACGAGAGAGCGAGAGAGAGAGAGTGTTCGTGAATGATAAGAGTTAGGTTTTTTGTTCGTCTGCAGAGTTAAATAAAACGCAGGTCTTTAGAGCGTTTTAAGGATTCGTTTTAACTCGATGAAGAGCAAGTCGTTGAATTAAATTACTTACCGAATAAAATTACTGTACTACTCCTACTGGTTTAACTAATATATTAATTAGTCACTATAGTTATCAACAAATTCATTTGAGACGCTATATATTTAAAATATCTGAAATTAGTCCCTACTGGACTTTGGTTCCTCCTTTGCTAAGAGAGTAAGGCCGTGTAGCCAAAAAAATTCACTCCTCTTTTTATCAAAAATTCTCCACTTCTCAATTTTCTATTTCACATAAAATTTTAATAAAACTTGTTCCGTGATTGTACTTTTCTCAATTTCTCATTTCACACTTGCAGTCAATCCAAAAAAAAAAACACTACAAACTTGCAGCCAAATTGCGTCCTAAACTTTCTCCATAACTAGAACTATCCATACCCAGAACAAAAGTATCATCTGTATTTCATCAATTGCTTCAAACCTACAATTGAAATTCAATTTAATTAACCATTACCACAGCAAGTTACATCAATTGTCACCATAGATAGATGGTAACCAATACAAAAAAGAATCGATCTGGGCGAAATTGATTGCCAGGAAGTCACGAAGTCACATAGAGAGAGAATGACGTAAACAATATGGGGTTGCTGGGATCTGACTTGGAGATGAGAGAAAATGGCGTTGAAAGTGGAAGCTCGGATCTGAAAAATTTAGGTGCGAGAGAATGGCTTATGGCGTTGAGCGTGGGAGAAGAGAGAGAACAGAGTGTGTGAATGAAATGGGAGTGTGAACTAGACAAAATATTTCTAGTCAAGGATATAATAGTAAAAGTCATGATTTTACTGTAGCTCCGCGTCTCTTTTCCATTTCCACAATCTCTATTTTCCGAAAATTTTATGAAAAATGAGAAATAAAAAGTCACAATCGAACGGCTGTTCAATGGAAAGTGAAAATTTCGGAAAAAATTAAAAATTTTGTGAAAATTTCTGCCTAAGACGCTCTTTTGTTTTTTTCGTTTTTTCTTAACTCATCTCAACTCGATTCATTTTCATTCACTTTGATTTATTTTAATTTATTTTAATTTAAAATATAATTTAACTCATATCAATTAACTACAATTAAATATATTATATTTTATATCATTAACTATCACTATACATTTTAAAAATATTATAATACATATTCAACCACACATATAAATCATCCACTATCTACCTACACTACATCTTTTCATTTAGATTTTGAGATGGTTTTTTACCATTCAAGTGTATTGAGTTTAATTAATTTTTTAGTTCTATTTCATAGATGTCATTATTCAAGTACATTGAAGTTATCGCTCTTGATAACCAATTTAGAAAATTATATTGTAAAAGTCCGATTGCACAAAAACTTTTCAAATCTGACGGTGACTGAAGCTCTTGCCAAGACGTCAATAAAATTAAATAAAATATTTTTTATATTTTGGTGTATCGCCTCGTGAAGCATGCATTGATTTTATCGATGACTACTACATGTGTAGATAAGGTATTTTTTAACAATGAAAATTGTAAAAACTCGCTTAAAAATTAAATTGGAGATAAATGGATGAATAATTGTTTGGTAACATAGATCGAGAATGATATTTTTACTGAAATACACTGACAAATTAATTCTAACACTTTTAAACAATGAAACATCGCCGCGGACATTTATAGATGTGAGTTTTAAATTTTATTATTAACGATTTTAAGATCATAATTTGTTAACTTTTATATTATTATTAGAAGCTATATTTTGAACATCCAAACAAAAAATCCTTAACTTCCCCTTGCGGAAATCTATTGGCTAGCTCTGTAGCTCACGCGTTAGCTAATTTAGTTTAAGTAGAGTTTGGATTCGTGAAGACACAAGGTCACTCATTGAAATGCAACCACCGATGATTTGTAATAAAAAACGGCCATTCATGTTTTCTATTAAATTCACAAAATGCTAGTATTAACCTAAAATGGTTTTAACACTGTCTATTTATTCATTGCACCAGCCATCAGGTGATCAAACGTCACAAAAAAATGGAAATAAAAATAAAATAAAATATTCCCATACATTAATACATATTTTTTAATTTTTTTTATATTATTAAAAAAGAAAATATTAAGTCAATATTAATAATTATATATATTTTTTTTAATATATTTAAAAAAATTAAAAAAATATGATTAACATACAGTAGAAATCATAGCACCAAAACTTTTCCAAAAGCCTAAATGAAAAACAAAAACCAAAATCATATCATGATATGATATCCTACTAGTTTAAATCTGGCTTAGCGTTCTATATATGTTTTGATGAATGGATTTATTCATAAGATGCACCGCCAATAGCACTAGTTTTGTGGCCGAAGATCCTTTGTCGGAAGTCGGCAACCATGAGAGGCAGCCCTTTACGGAGGGAGACGGTCGGCTCCCAACCGAGCAATTCTTTAGCCTTTGAAATGTCTGGCTTCCTGTGGATCATCCACTGTGTTTGGCCTGAATTCTATCTTTGCATTTAGATCTAGAGAAAATTATAAATGTATTTTTTTTTTAAGAAAACTTGGACATTTGTATAGAAATTGGGGGAGAGGTAAACATTGGTAGTCTAACTGGAAATGCTATTTCCGGTTCTACCATGTAATGACTGTGATTAACAGGTATTTAAATTTAAGATAAGACCGGAAATGAGGTATCCGGTCCAAGAAAAAAAGAAGAAGCTAAGACCGGATTTGTCAAATCCGGTCCAAGGAAAAATGAAAAAAAAAAGGCAAAAGAAGAAGACAAAAGAAAGAAAAAGTGAAAAGAAGACAAAAGAAAGAAAAAAAAATATTACTAATATTACTAGTAATATTTTTGCATTACAAGGAAAATGGAAAAAAAAAAAAAGGTGTTGACCGGAATTGTGAGTCCCGGTCATAGGGAAGACCGGATTCTCCGTTTCCGGTTTTAACTTAGACCGGATACACCATTTCCGGTTTTAACTAATTAATCCTAATTAATAGTCCCGGAAACGCGAAATCCGGTCATACTATTTGATGTTCACCTCTACTCGTTACTGTTTACAAAAGTAGTGCGCCCTTTAGATCTATCGTCTCTTGCACCACCTATTATTAATTAAACAAACCCCCATTCAATTAATTAATATGAATATGAATGTGAATATTATATGTATATGGATGGATGTTTTTACCTCAGCAAGTTCGAGCATGGTGAATTCTCCCGGGTTGCCAAGATTGAAAGGAACGACATGATCTCCTTCCATTAACCTCATCAAACCTTCAACCTGTACAAATTAATTAGTAATAGTAACACAACATTATTTCCTTGTCACTTATCGATAAATTCTTGAGATTGTATTCTGACACTTATCGATAAATTATCGCAGGTGTGCTAACGGTAGCAAGTTAACACAGTATAACAATAGCAGTAAAGAAAGTAAATAACACGCGATATGATAACGCAGTTCGGAACACCCAACGTGGATGATCCTACTCTGCGGGGCCTAGCCCAAAGATAAACGACATTCCACTATTCTTGCAACGATAGGTCAGTACACGGATTATAATTCGCAAATCTATAATCTACTTCCTAACTCACTAAGTGGATTCTTCGTCTATACTAATTGCCTTATCAAAACGGACAAAGACTCTCTTGCAATCTCTCACCTAGACTACAAGGACCGATTGCCTTATCAAATAAGGTCCGGTTAATAACAAGAGATTCTCAATTACTAGGTTTCCAAAGAAGACTTGTACCGCAAGAAAGAATCGAATCTTCAGTATACTGGTTTTGACGAAAATAGCCAACTCACAAACTCAGGCGTGAAAACAGGTGTGACTCTGGAACCTGTGTACACTCACGGCAGGTTTGACTTAACAATCTCCCCCTTTGGCATTTTTGACAAAACCTTCAGAAAAATCTTCAAATCGACTTTTCAAACTTCTGAAACACCAAGTCTTCAAAACATCGTTAATGAAAACTAGTAAAGCGCAAACATTGCCAAGATTGTGAAAACAGACTCAAGTTAACACAGTTGAAATTTGCACAAATCTGACCGCTAGATTTGAATGATTTCCGTTCATTCAGAAATTATCTCCCCCTATCTTTTTGATCTCCCCCTTTTCGTCAATAAATCGCCAAAGACACCACTCGGAGATAGCAAAAACGCATAGCTGGTCAAATAAAAGTTATTACACAGCCAAAAATAAAAAAAGTTCTGAATTGTTTGATCATAAACCTGCATATCCAGAAGATAAAAACTTCCCCTGGGAATCAGCTTCTGGCAATCTGAGCTTCCAACTGCAACATCTTCTTCCTTAGCCTATACTCCTATTTCGTCAGGAACTTGACCATTTCTCGTGCAACGGCTAAAGCGTCAGGAGTCAGAACATCTTCTTCTCTAGCTTCAGCAGGATTAACTGCTCTTTCTTCATCTTCAGAGATGTTCATGATATGCTCCCCATTTGTGAGCCTGGCAGTAAGCTTGAAAGCTTCAGGTTGAGTGAAGTCCTCGTTCTCACTAACGGTCAGCCCTTGATTTATCAGCAAGGTAAAGATAGTGGCAGGGTAGGCATAGTTGCCATATTTCCTTGACTGGCCAGCAAAAGACACTATCCTGTCATAGGCCATGTCACCCAAATCGAAACCAACCCTAGTTTCAACCTTAAACAGCAAGAGCCCCAGCTTCAAGCTCACAGTGTTAGTATGTCTGCAAGGCATCCAATTCGCCACGACTATTTTGTGCAGAGCCGAATAAAAAGCTGTCAACTCAGCTGGTTTAAGAGCAGAATCACCACCAAATCAGGTCCTCTTACGGCCACCAGTCAACTCAGAAGCAATAGCATCATAGTCTTCATCACACCTTTCTTCCGGATTCCAGCATTCGAAGACTTCAGACAGCAATTGTGGAGAGATTTCATAGAACTTGCCTCTGACATACACTTTTTGATAATTTGGCGAGTCAAGTTTGTCCACATCAGCAGGCATGTTGCAATAGAATTCTCTGACAACCTTCTCAACGTACTGGTTGTTCCTGGTTGTGCTGACCCACAGATTCTCTTCGAGTAGAAGATCTTTCAGGTTGAACTCGTCAGCCTGATCGCTTTCCAGCACCTTTTCTGCAATGATCTTCTTTCCATATGCAAATGGCCAAAAATCCCTGGCAGCATTATTAACAAACGTTCCTGCCACAGCTGGCTGCTCCCCCTGTGATTTTGAAGTGGAAGCTGGTAAAAATTTGGAAGTCTTCAGAGCAATCCTCTTCCTCTTTAAACTTTTCTTTCCCCTTGTGTTAACAGGGACCTCAGCAACCTTTTCCCTTACAGGCCTTTCAGCCTCTCAACATTCTTCTGCTCAGCCACAACATCAGCAACATGAGACTCCCCCTCAGCATGAGCATCCTCCTCGGCATGGGTCTCCCCCCCAGCTTGAGGGTTTCCTCCATTATCAGCATCATTTTCCTGATCCTCTGTGGAAGCAGGATCTTCAGCAACTCCAGACTCACTAGCGCCTTCTCTTCCAACATTCTCTGTCCGGACCTTGCGTGGCTAACAGACTTACCAGATGCCAGATTTTCACTCACATCCTCAAAAATACCGGTAATTACAGTTCTCCTACCGATCCTACCAGAAGAGGAAGGGAAATTACTTACTGGAAAACATCGATGCACAACCAGAGCACTCTCCGGGTTTTCGACCACAATGTCCTCTTCACTTTCATCATCTGAGTAGTACTTTGAGATATCTTCAGGTCTTTGCTGTGAGAAGACCCTCCTCGGTGGTGGCGGTTACTATTCTGGAGAAGATATGGTTATCGGCGATGAGGGAGACGAGGGTATTGTACGAGCGTTCGACGCAATTCTGGACGAGCGTCTAGTTCCACTGTGTCTCCTTGAGCCACCCCCTCTTGTTCTCGCCATTTTAGCAGATTGAAAGCTTTCTGAGTAGGATTTGAGAGAATGCTTAGGGTTTGAGGAATCGTGTAGCACAGAGAACCAAAAATGCAGTTCTACACTCTGATTTTAGCTTCAACTCTGCAACTTCCCTTTTTCAGTATGTTTAAATTTTCGTGGGAAGATCAGCTGCTTCGCAGGCCAACATAGATTTACTAGGCCCAACATCTTTCCTCATTCTACCCGGCTGTCTCTTTGGGCTTTAGCTCATCACAGCCCAATTCTTTTGCTTCCTAAAAAGCAAAATCACACTATCTCCAAACTTCTTTTTGTATTTCTCTTTTTGTATTTTTTTAATATAGAAAGGATAAAACATAATAAAATGGTATTTACAAGGGATGGAAGCACTTTATCTCATGTTTCACGTAATAGAGCAAAGTCCAAGAGCTCCTCTCAAGAACTCAAAGCGACTTGCATCTAGACTCTTCGTAAAGATGTCTGCCAATTGTTTTTCAGTTGAGACATATTCCAAGGCCACCTTCTTCTCTTCAACAAGCTCTCTAATAAAATGGTGACGAACTTGAATGTGCTTCGTTTTGGAGTGCTGTGCAGGATTTTTTGATA
The DNA here is from genome assembly GCF_046630445.1 of Rutidosis leptorrhynchoides. Lineage (NCBI taxonomy): Eukaryota > Viridiplantae > Streptophyta > Magnoliopsida > Asterales > Asteraceae > Rutidosis > Rutidosis leptorrhynchoides. Next base: position 17,715 of record NW_027266593.1, read on the forward strand.
TGCTTATAGCACTAGTGTTGTCGCAGTATATTGTCAACACACCTTGCTCTAAGCCATATTCTTCCATCATTTGTTTCATCCAAAGTAACTGTGCACAACAGCTGCTGGCTGAAATATATTCTGCTTCAGCGGTGGATAATGACACTGAATTTTGCTTCTTGCTAAACCAAGACACTAGATTGCTTCCAAGGTAGAAACAACCTCCTAATGTACTTCTTCAGTCATCTACACAGCCTGCCATATCAGCATCACTATAACCAGCTAACACTCCATTTGTATCTTTTGTATACCAAAGCCCTAAACCTATTTGTTCCAGAAACATAGCGCACAATTCTTTTCACAGTCTTGATATGAGATTGTTTTGGATTAGCTTGGTATCTTGCACAAACTCCTACACTAAAGCTTATGTCAGGTCTGCTGGCACACAGATATAACAGACTCCCAATCATGCTTCTGTATAGTGTAGGATCAGCATCTTCCCCTTCAATGTCTTTTGATAAATGATCATTCGTGCCCATCGGAGTTCTCATGGGTTTGGCAGTTTCTAACCTAAACTTCTTCACCAGATTCTTGGCATACTTTTCCTGAGTGATCGAGGTTCCTTCCTTGCACTACTTGATCTGGAAGCCTAAGAAATAGCTTAATTCTCCTACCATGCTCATCTCAAACTCACTGGCCATGCTGTGAACGAATTTCTATCGTTCCCGTTCACTGGAGCTTGCTTAAGACCATATAGAGCTTTCGTCAGCTTGTACACATGATCCGGATAGACTGGATCAGAAAACCCTTTAGGCTGCTTAACATACACTTCTTCATTTAAGTACCCATTTAAAAAGGCACTCTTGACATCCTTTTGATACAGAGTAATGTTGCCATAAGCAGCCACAGCAATCAATAGCCTGATTGATTCAAGCCGAGCAACAGGAGCAAAAGTTTCATCGAAATCCACTCCTTCAACCTGTGTATAGCCTTGTGCAACAAGTCTCGCCTTATTTCTCGTTATATTTCCCTGCTCATCGGTTTTGTTCTTGAATATCCACTTTGAACCAATGATATTGTAATGTTCAGGTCTAGGAACCAACTCCCATACTCTGTTCCTCTCGAATTGATGTAGTTCCTCCTGCATTGCAAGTATCCAATGTTCATTAGTTAAAGCCTCGTCAACTTTTTTTGGTTCAATTTTTTATGTATAAGCAACATAGTTCATCATATCTCTGTAGTTCTTTCTAGGCACCCCTCTTGTTCTTCTTTCATCGATGTCTCCAATAATATCCTCCGTTGGATGGTTCTTCTGAATTAGTGTTGATGGATACAGATTTCGATTTGTGACTGCAGGTGTGGATTCTTGTGTGTTCCCAAAATCTGTGCTAACAAGAAATGCCTCCACACTAGGTGTGTTTTCATTACTGCTAATATTTTCTGCTCCTAATGCCCCCACACTAGGTGTGTTGTCATTAGTCAGAAGTTGACCAATTCCAGGTTCACCGTCCTCTTGATTGTCCACTTCCACCTGCATGTCATCAAACACAACGTTGATAGATTCAGTAATGGTATTTGACTTTTCAATAAATATTCTATAAGCTCTACTATTAACTGAATAGCCAACAAATACTCCCTTTTTACTTTTGGAGTCGAGTTTTCTTCTCTGTTCTCTATCCTTCAACATGTAGCAGGGGCTCCCAAATTCATGAAAGTACTTCATAGATGGTTTCTTATTATTCCAGATTTCATAAGGAGTTTCCTTTATGTGTGGTCTGAGATACACCCTATTTATGATGTAGCATGCAGTTGACATAGCTTCACCCCATAACTTGTAGCTTAGCTTCCTAGCATGGATCATGGTGCGTGCCATCTCTGTAATGGTTCTGTTTTTCCTTTCCACCACTCCGTTTTGTTGAGGAGTAATGGGTGCAGAAAATTCATGCATAATTCCGTTGTGCTCACAGAATGCTGTGGCTACAGAATTCTCAAACTCTTTTCCATGATCACTTCTGATTCTCATGATTTCTCCAGTCGTGTTTCTTCTTTCATTGTTCAGTCTGGTACACAGTTTTATAATGAAATCTGGAGCTTCAGACTTCTCTTTAAGAAAATCTACCCAAGTGTACCTGGAAAAATCATCAACACACACAAATACATAAGATTTACCTCCCAGACTTGGAGTTTGCATTGGCCCCATTAAGTCAATGTGCAGGAGTTGCAGAGGTCTTTCAGTAGTGATATAGGGTACTTTGGAGTGTTTTTCCTTCGTTTGCTTCCCCATTTGACAATCTCCACAAGTGATATCAGGATCATATTTGAGAAGAGGTAAACCCTTTACATACCCTGTTTTTGACAGATCAGCTAGATTCTTAAAACCAATGTGTCCAAGCTTCTTGTGCCACATTTTTAGATTTTCCGTGCTAGTCTTCAAATACTTTATGTCTCCATCAAGAGTGTATGTGTTATCAGCTTGTCTCGTTCCTAACATGACAACTGCTCCATCGATATTGAGCACATTGCAACCATGCTTGTTGAACCTGATTTCACAATCTTCATCACACATTTGTGCAATGCTGATCAGATTGTGCTTAAGACCTTTCACCAATAGAACATGCTTTATCTTTGAGTTTGTCAAAACTGGCAGGCTTCCTTCTCCGATTATAGCATTTGAATTACCATCACCGTAAGTAACAGTTCCATGGTTTTTGTAGATAATATTCTTCAAATTTCCTTCTTCACCTATCATGTGCTGAGAGCAGCCACTATCAAAGTACCAGTCGGCTACCCTTTTAGATGAGAATCTGCACATCAGACTCTTCAATTCTCCTTTCTTCACCCAAATTCGTTGCTGAGAGTGATTAACAATGTCGAGTTTCTTCTTTGGTGCTTTCTTGGATTTGAAGAAATAAATCTACGAATGTCATTCTGTCGTATGAAACATCTAGGTCTTATATGTCCAGGTTTATTACAATAGTGACATATGATTCTGGCTCTAGTCACTCTGTTTTTGGATCCTGAACTGGTTCCTCTTGATGGTTTGTGGCCTATACCAAATAGATTGTTCTTAGGAGCTAATTGTTTCAGAATTTCATCTAGATTTCCCTTTCTTTTGTTGAACTTCTCCATTGCACGGTTGGCTTGGGCTAACTTCATCTCAGTCTTTGACAATTCAGATTTCAACTGAGCAATTTCAGTTTTATATTTTTCAATCACCTTGTCGAAAACCTCCCTTTCAACTGTCAATTGCTTCACTTCGTCGGAGAGTATGTGATTGATTTTGAGAGATTCAGCCATTTTCCCAGCTAGATCTTCGAAAGCACTGTGTATGTCTTCGTCTTCAGAATTACTCTCTGAGCTCTCATCAGAACTTGAGTTCTCCTCTGTTTTACCTGTGCTAGTAGATTCTGTGGTCATAGAAACACGGGCAGCAAATGCATTATATGCAGGAAACTCAATTTTACTTCCACTATCACTGATTTCAGATTGGTCTTCGGATGTCCCCTCATCACTCCATGTGGATATGAAGGATTTCTTCTGCTTTTCCAGAGTATTGGCACACTTTGCAGCAATGTGACCAAAACCTTGACATTCATGACATTGTATCTTTTCTTTCTTGAACCTGGTCCTTCCTTCATTTGATTCTCCCTTTTAAATCTTTGACTACCTCCACCTGACTCATTCTTCTTTTGGAAATTTCGACTATTTTTCTGAGGATTGACTGTAGAATAATCAACGTACTTGGCCTTGTTGATCTTCTTGTACATCTTTCCCATGTTTTTCGTCAATAGCGCCAACTGCTCATGGATTGAGTGTTGTTCACCTGTGTTAGTAGGTACATCTTCCACTCCAGTTTTGAAGGCAACGGACTTGGACTTAGACTTATCTCTGTTTCTCATAGCCAAAGTCATCTCATGGGTTCTAAGCTTTCCATTAGATCATCGAACTGCAGGGTCTCGAAATCAGTAGATTCACTGATAGCATCTATCTTTGAGCTAAACTTCTCCGGCAGTGAGATCAGCACTTTTCTCACCAATTTGATTCCGGAATAACCTCGCCAAGAGCAGCAGATTCATTAGCAATGTAACGAAGGTTCTTTTCAAAATCAGCAATAGTCTCATCATCTTTCATGGTTAGAGTTCAAACCTGATGGAGATGAGGTGCAGCTTTGATTGTCTGACTGATTTTGTTCCTTCATATGTGAGTTGAAGAGCATCCCATGATTCTTTGGCAGTCTCAAAATTTTGAATAATCTTGAATACACTAGGACGCACGGCAGATTGAATGATGCTAACCGCTTTGCTATTTGCTGTGCAGGTAGCAGTTTCAGCTGCTGTCTATTGGTTTTCACTCTTAACGGCTTCAACTCCATCAACAGTTGTAGTAGGAGGTGTCCACAGAACCTGTGTAGCACGCCAGATAGCTTCATCCTGACTCTTCAGGTACCACTTCATTCGGTTTTTCCAATAATCATAATTGGACTCGGTAAGTAAAGGAGGACGAGTGGTTGAACCGCCTTCTTCGATCTTGTCATCCATTGTCAAAATACGTAAGATCTTTTTTTCAAGAAGATTTCTTGAGCCCGCTCTGATACCAATTGAGATTGTATTCTGACATTTATCGATAGATTATCGCAGGTGTGCTAACGGTAGCAAGTTAACACAATATAACAATAGCAGAACAGAAAGTAAATAACACGCGATATGATAACGCAGTTCGGAACATCCAACGTGGATGATCCTACTCTGCGGGGCCTAGCCCAAAGATAAATGACATTCCACTATTCTTACAACGATAGGACAGTACACGGATTATAATTCGCAAATCTATAATCTACTTCCTAACTCACTAAGTGGATTCTTCGTCTATACTAATTGCCTTATCAAAACGGACAAGGACTCTCTTGCAATCTCTCACCTAGACTACAAGGACCGATTGCCTTATCAAACGGACAAGGACTTTCTTATAATCTCCTAACAGATTACAAGCGCTACCAAGTTTTGCACTTTAACACATAACTCTCTAACTAGTTGAAATAGTGCTCGATTAGGTACTCACCCTACAACGTTCACGGACACACAAGGTCAATCGACCGTGAACAAAGGTGTAGATAGGAATATTTTCTCCTCCAAATAAGTCGTCAATGTCGACAGCAAAGAATGCAACAGCAGATCAACTTCTGGTCGACAGCAACAATAGCAAATCGGATGTCTTCTTCGAAAGCAAGTTTGCAGAATACAGCGTGCAGAAGACAGCGTGCAGAAGACTTGTAAGACATCTCACGAGATTGTAGAGTCTTCATCCTTTTATATAGAAAACCTACAATCTTGGAGAATAAGACTTCTTCATAGAATAGGAAAAAACAATCTCTTATGGAATAGAAATTGTATCCTAAGAGAATCCTTGACTTTCTCTCTATTAAGAATTAATTTAGGAATCCTTTTCACAATAGGAAATCCATATAGAATCAAATAAGGTCCGATTAATAACAAGAGATTCTCAATTACTAGGTTTCCAAAGAAGACTTGTACTGCAAGAAAGAATCGAATCTTCAGTATACTGGTTTTGACGAAAATAGCCAACTCACAAACTTAGGCATGAAAACAGGTGTGACTCTGGAATCTGTGTACACTCACGGCAGTTTGACTTAACAATTCTGATCATATATAATCCTTCCTAGAGTATGTTTGGTTCGCTAAGTTTAAGTTATATACTGGACTAGAGTGAATTCAAGCAATAATAGTATTAGTAAGGAGTGAATAAGTTTATTTACCAGGTCTGAAACGTATTGGAAGCTCCTAGTTTGTTTTCCATCACCATAAACAGTGAGTGGTTCCTTCCTTAATGCCTGCAAAATTAAATAATAAAATTGAATTTCTTGGTTTTCATGATATTCCTATCACACAAAAAACCAACATAAATAGTGTAGGGTATATTTCATATATTTTACCTGAGCTATAAAGTTGCTGACAACACGACCATCGTCGGACAACATACGAGGACCATAGGTGTTGAAAATACGAGCAATTCTGACCTGAAAATCCAATTATGTATAAAATTAACCAGAGTGTGTAATTTTTGTAATTAAATAAATAAATGGAGAAATGAATTAAACTCAATCCCAAGACCCCTGTGAGAATCCATCCATAAAGTCTCAGCTGTTCTCTTTCCCTCATCATAACAGCTCCTAACACCTGACAGCCAGCCAGCCACCCAATATTATTACTAATAGTACGATACGATCGAGAGAGTTAGTTATTTATGACAACAACTTGTACCAATGGGATTGACATTTCCCCAATAAGTCTCAGCTTGAGGATGTTGCAAGGGATCGCCATAGACTTCACCGGTACTGGTTAGAAGGAAGCGTGCTCCTACTCTCTTTGCCAATCTCAACATGTTTAGAGTCCCCACCACAGTAGTCTCGTACAACAATAATATTCCAATCAATTCAGTCAAGGACCAACCAAAAACAAACAATAATACTTATAAGAAAGAAAGAAAGAAAGAAAAAAGGATATGATTGTTTTGATAGGATTGAACTTGTAATGAACAGGAGAAGCAAGGGCACACCACTTTTGTACACCTCAGATTTAGGAGGTGAACATGAAAAGGTCTTTTCGGAAACTAAGTTTCCGGAACAACTAATATGTATTAGGCATTTAGATTAATTAATTTCCGTGATTAGTGTTTTCGGGATTCAATTTTTTTAAGAAATAATGATTTCTTAATAATTACACCATTATTTGTGGTGGGGGGAAATTAATTTAATTGATGCCGGTAATGGGGTTTACGGACTCAACTCAAACCGGAAATGGGATTTCCGGACTCAACTCAAACCGGAAATGGCATTTACGGAATCAATGTGAAACCGGAGATGAAGTATCCGGAATCTATGTTAAACCGGAATTGGATTTTCAGGAATGAATGTGAAACCGGAAATTAAGTTTCCGGACTTAATGTCAAACCGGATTTGTCAATCCCGAATGACGGTAGCCGTTAATGAAAATTCCGGTTTAAGTTTGTCCGAAAATTGCATACACGGATAGGATTTTGCCTATATAAGACCTCCGCACCCGTTTTCACTTCCACTTTATTTCTTCGTCTCTCATCCGAATAATTTTAAAATTTCTAATTTTTTTTTCGATTTTATTTGCAATATTTTTTGAATTTGATTTTTTTTTATAAATATATCTTCCTATTTAAATTTATACTGGAGGAGTTCTATACAATTCGTGGAAGGCAAGGTCGTGGTGGGTAGCGTTCCCGACGCAACTTATTTCATCAATGGTATTTTGAGTTGTGATGATTTTTCTCAAGTAATGTGCGATTATGCCGGAATTCAAAGAGAACGGGTACAATTGAATCTTATTTATGTATACGCAGTTGATAATGGTGAAAAACAATGTATCGTAATTAATGATGATGCTACATTATCATTGATATATCAACATCATTCTTGGAGTCATGACTTGTTCATCAGCTACAATCCGATTCATAATTCGGACCGGACATCAAGATTCAATGCCGGAGGAGAGGGTAATAGTAGACCTCGCGGAAGACAGGGAAACGCCTCATCAGACGAGGATTACATCGTTCCACCCGCAAGAGATTATCATGTGTTCAGCAACATGGATGGGCCTAATGAGGTAACAAACCGCCGCATTTCTAGTGGTCCAGAATTATACAATGGTGACCCTAGTAATATAAAGGTGGGAACGCATTTTTCTAACAAGGAAGAGCTGCATGGTGCGATAGCGATCTGATTAACCAGGCGGGGAGCAGAATTTCGCGTGACGAAGTCAGACCGAACAAGATGGGTTGTAGAATGCGTTAATCGTCCAAACAAACGTACTAAGCAGATGCAGGACGGTATTATATGCAATTGGAATATCCAGGCTTTGTTCAAGAGCGAATATCGCACGTGGCAAATGACTTTCTGGTGTGACGGGCACAATTGTGATGGAGCGGACAACGAACGTGAAGACAGGAATATTTTGCTAGATCACGTTGCCCACATCATACTGGAAAAGATTCGCGATCGTCCAAATTACCCAATGAAGGCCATAGTTGCCGACTATGAAGCAACATTTGGCTGTAAAATTAGGAAGAAAAAAGCTTGGGACGGTAAGTGAGTGGCGATGAACCAGGTGTATGGAGATTGGGAGACAAATTTCCGCCAACTACCCAGCTACATGCAAGCTCTTCAACACTGTCACGATGGGACTACAGTGCAGTGGAAGTTCAAGAAGGAGGACGGGATTGTGCATAGCAGGAGGAAGATTTTCAGGTACCAACACATGTTTACCTAGCACAGTAATAAGAATTTTACTCCCTGTACTGATTATTGTTATTTATTCAGGTACGTATTTTGGCATTTTGGTGCCACGAGACTCACTTTTCAACACAGCCATCCGGTAGTTACTGTTGACGCAACGCATCTTCGTGGGTCGTACAAGGGTAAGGCGGTTGTAGCGGTCGTAAAGACTGCCAACGATAGAGTCGTGCTAGTCGCACATGCGATCATAGACGAGGAGTCGAACCACAGTTAGTATTGGTTCTTAAAATACCTGAAAATTTACGTTCTACAAGATACGTTCACCTGCATCATCTCTGATCGTAATTCGGGCATCCTGTCTGCTATTGTGAAGCTCGATAGCAAATTTCCAAACTGGAGAGTTCACAGGTGATGTTTACAACACTTTAATTATAATTTCAAGTTCAAATTAATCCATGAATTAATTATTACTTCTAAACAGGTGTACCTGTAGGGAGCATATTCATGCTAATATGCTGCCAAACGTCTCGAAGAAGAAAGGATTATATGCCTTATCTTGGGAAGTTGGTACCGACTTGGATGAGGCTAAGTATATGAAAGCATGAGCAGATCTTATAGAATCGAGTCAGGCTGCAGCAACGTATCTACAACGTCTTCCCTTAGAGAAGTGGACATTGTTCCTAGACGGATTCCACCGATGGGGAACAACCACGTCGAACGACATGGAGAGTTACAATAACGTTCTCAGAGGCGACCGCTTCTTGCCAATCAGGGCGTTCGTTCAGGCAACGCATGCAAAAGTCATGGCAATATTTGCAGACGAACTGACGAAAATACATAGATACAGATATGCGCTTGCACCAAAACCGATGGAAACATTCGAAGCAGACAAAATACATTCCAGACGGTATAGAGTCTCGTTATATCCAAATGCTCCCGGCCGTACGTTCAGCGTCAGATCTCCGCCATTGAGTCTCAGAGTTACCGGCAATGAACATACGGTTCAATTTGATATGGGTTCATGCACATGTTTACGTTGGAACACCTACAGGATACCCTGTTCTCATGCAATGGTCGTTGCAAAGGAACTCCACGTTCGTCGTCTAGACCTGGTTCATCGTTGCTACACAAGGGCTGGTTGGAGACAACAGTTTATGGTATTTTTTGCCCTCTGCCAAATCATTGGCCCGAATCCGATTTTTTGCTCCTACCAGACGACAGTCGCATGGTTCATCATACCGGTCATGGTCGCAGAAGAGTAAACAGACGACAGCGTGGCGCGAGGGACTACCTGAACATGACCGGTCGAAGACCACGAGGGTGCAGTAATTGCAACAGCAGAGACCATGACAGAAGGAAATGCTCGTTCACTCATACACCGGCGGATAGACTACCGTTGAACATGTTGTACGACCCATACGGACTTCATGGAAATGCGCCTCTCGATGATGACGACTATGATGATGATAGTGAAGATGTTGACTACGATGATGATGACGATGATGAAGATGACGACGACGATGATGACGATGATGAGGATGAGGATGACGATGAGGTTGAAGATGATCATGAGGAGTATGATACAGACAATAATTAATTTTATTTTTAATAAAAAAATATTGTGGTGATGAATGTCAATATTATAAAAAAAACAGTACATTTAATCTACTCCAATGCTAGCTCATCTGGGGTCGTAGTATACCCAACTGCTCCTTTTCTTATTCTGACCGCGACCGATACGATCTTGTCGCTGCAACTCTATCTCTTCCGAAGATGGTTCGCCACTATGAGTCTGAGTATCTAGTAATTACGATGGATGTAAAACAATTCGTCATTATCAATAACTATATATTAATAACACTATGCGAAAATTTTAAATGTATTATGAAAATATACTAACCATGAACCTCTTGACCTCCGTGTTGTCCTACGAACTCGGCAAAACCTACTGGCCGGTCGGTGGATGTGTCGGGAAAGCCTTGAGAACTCGACCTGATGCCTAACTCTATATGTACATCTCTAGCATATGTGTCGGCCGTCTGCTGCTCCGGCTGCACCGAACCGAAAAAACTCGCGACGAAATCGTATTGCGTAGGTTGTGCAGGAGCGAGAGGATCTGCAGCCGTTGAGGACACTAGGAGCTGCTGATAGGGAGAGGTGGTATCCGTCAGATCATCGGTAGTAAATACCCGGCTGTTCAGAAGTTTCGTTAAGTTCATCTGCGATGGGAAGAACTCATCGCTGTGCAATGGTCGTGACTCTGGCACTTGCACATTACCACCTGCATGGTGAGATGATGTAGAATACCGGGATAAACCACTATGATGAGAGGATCCAGCGGGACGAAAGGGTCCAACCCTAAAATCCGATACGAAATGACGAGCAGATCCAGCCGGATGAGAAGGTCCAGCAGGCGGAGGTACCTCAAGTGATGGTTGCCTGGCTTGTCTACCGCTCCCCAAAACCCGACTCTCGAGCCTCCGCAACAGTGATCTCCATTGGGGCGGCACGTAACCCTGATTGGGATCGACGTGCCGACGTGCACATCGGTCGGCTCCTGTATCGGCAAACCGGTCACCTCCAACAAATCCCGAATCCGTGACGAAAACTCCCCATAATTCTGCACATGCTCGTCATGATATTGGTTGTCCCTGTACACATCTTGAATATGGTTCGCCCAATGCATAAGTCGGCTCAACTCCTCGCTCTGCAAATAAATACCACATCACATAAACAGTGGATTAATATAGTACAGTACAGATCGCTCAACGAATGACAGTACATAAATAGTGAATTAATAAATACCACATCACATAAATAGTAGTAAATCGTACGCACCAGGGCATTCACCGAATCCGTGTGGCCATTAACCTCCTGCATATGGCTCACGACCGGGCTGTTGAACGAAGCGGACGGTCTTGCCAAGGTACCAGTCCCGATATAGTGGCACAACAGTCGGGTGAGCTGTCTGGGGACCCTCGACGACATGGTTGGCCCCAATGTGCCAATTTTGAACGTAAACAGTATGTACTCGTTCCCAGTTCTTAACGTGGGACGATCTCTTTATCCGGTGCAACCTGTCACTCTCGGTCTGATTTAGAGGAGCCTCCGGTACAGCTTGCAGGCGCCCAAATTTCCGCATGACTCTGTCGGGGTAGTGCCCCTCCACAATATAGAAATAGTGGAGGTATGTCCTCGACATCCATATGTGCTCGTCCTGACGGCATGCATCCGGTAGGAACTGAAACGAAATGACGAAAGTAATTGTTAAAAATAAATTTATATTTTGAAAAATAATATTCCAAAAGATTAAAAATACCTGTGACGAAGTCATCATGGACAACTGATTTCTGTAAGCCACGAGGGCGTGGCTTGTAATATTCGTTCTGGACAAAGGTCTTGTCCACTTGCGTCAATTAAAAGTTCAGTAATACGTAAGCCATAAACGTATGGTCGCAGAAATAAACAAATCATGAATTTAGTTATAAATTTAAATGTACACGAACTTACTGTGCAGCAAATGGGGCGTCGACCGGCGCCTGATCTCCTCGACGAAACATGGGCCTGACCTTAAGAATCCTCGTCCATGTCCATGACTGCACGAGTAGCCCGCACATGTTCGTATAGTGGTCTCCGGAACGGGCAGAATCGTACAATGCGCGGTACGTGTAGGAAAGCACGGCGCTGCCCCAGTTCAAACAACCGCAAGCCTCTGGGTCTTCTAGGAGCCGCAGTACCAAGAGATCGATCTTGTTCTGGCTCTTATCAGGGAAGAAGCAACCATCAAGCAAGAATGCGAGGTAGCATGGCGCCCTTTGAAGCGCCTCCTCTTAAGTAATATCAACACGATCGCGATGGCGCTCCAAGTGGGCCCTAAGGATAGAGAGCCGAATACCGGTCTTCCCAGTCCTTTCCGGCATACAGCCCAACAGCCTCCGCAGATACCCGTCGATGTCAGTGGGATACGACTCGCTACCCATAACCGGCAAACCGTCAACCCGCAGTCCCAGCAAAACCTCAACGTCCTGCAGCGTGATGGTTGCCTCGCCTATGGATAGATGGAAGCTGTGGGTCTCGAGCCTCCATCACAGCGGCAATGAAGATCCCCACGAATACGAATCCTCCACGACGAAGGAGACTTTGCGTGATCGAATTTCGTTGTTTATTGATCGAAGAGCGAGTTTCTGTTTGATTCGACGACGATGATGATTCTTCCTTGTTAGGAATTTGTGTTTGGTTTCTGTGATCCAATTGATCGGTCATTTTCTTTCTTTAGGTTCTCGAGAAATGGAATGATCGATCGATATAATGCTAGCTAGTTAGAGATGTTTTTCCCGAGCCAGGGAGAGAATTAGTAGGAATGTGTGTTGAATGATTCTCTTAAAAAGACAAGAAGTGTGGAGTGTTTCATGTTTCTAGCAAGAGAATGTTTGACTATTCAAACGGTGATATTTGCTTGTATATTTTTAGCGATTGGATTTGCCAATTTTTTTCATTATAAATAAGCTTTTTCAGATTTTCCCAACAAGGAAACCAATATAAAATGAAAATTTCTTAAATCTTTTTTTGTGAAGAAAAGATTCTTCAAATAAATTTTAATTGCAAAATATAATTTTTATATAGAGTAACCAAATCTTTAAAATTTATTTTCTGGTATGTTTTATTTGGGAGTACAACTTTGGTGTCGTTATCTTTGAGTGGGGATAGGCTTAAGGTTTTTAAATCCGATAAGTTCTGTGTCCGTATATAATATTCAAACAAATAAATAAGGTAATAATACTGCTCTCAAAACGAGGCATGTCAAAAGTCCGGCCCTATTTTTTAGGACCGGATTCTATAAGCTCGAAGGTTAAAGGGTCAAAATAAAAAAAAATCATTTATTTAAAATGATTTAAGAATTACGATGTTGACCTAATTCTTTCGGATGTTAGGGCTTATGGGCGGTCCTTTATCGATTAAAAAAAACCGTACCATTCAAATGTAAAATAATTTCTTTAATTTTTTAAAATTAAATTAATTTAAAATTTGAAAGTAAACAAAATAAAATGTCGTAATACCTCAAAATGATAAAATGAAATGGCGTAGTGTCATTATTCTAATATAATAATTTAACTTTTTAACTAATATTGTAAAATAAAACATAAAAGAAACAAATCCATCAACTATTATGTTTGTTTATTGTCATCATCTCCTCCTCCTTCTTCAGGTAAAATAAAGAATTATCGAAAGATGGAAATTGATATATGTGAATGAAGTTGATGAATGATTTTTTTATGGAAATGATATGCGGTAGAAAAAGAAGAAGAAAAGACGTATAATATATTATATTGGATTTTTTAGTAAAACGAGTAATATATCGGGAAATGCCTTTTGATTCTTTATTACTATCCTTTTGAACACAACCGATACATTCCAAAATAACCCGTACTCGAACATCTTTGCCCTTGGCCATGAATCTCCTTTTTTTTATTCACTCAACTTGTCTATTTTTATTTTCCGTTCCAAAACATAATAATAAAAAATTATAATCAATATATTAATAAAAATATAGTAATAGAAAAACCATTGTATTACTTACATACAATGGTTCTTTTAAACTCCATTTCATTTTAAATCTCAATAGAGTACTTCAAAACCCTACTTGATAAATATTTATGATAATCATTTTTTTAAATTAAATAATCATTATTTTTAAATTAATTAACCATCAAAATACTATTAAAATAATTAAATTAATATTATATAAATAAATTAACTCATAAATAGTAAGGTCGGATTTAATCCGACCTGTAGGGCTAAATTCTTTAGGACTTCGATCCTTTAAAACTTAAAATATAAAAGGATCAATTTTTTTACCGTAAATAAATCCTTCGAGTCGGCCCATTTTAACATCCCTACTCTAAACTAATAACTAATAATACCAAAACTTGCCTATATATAAAAGTAGTCTTTCTTTGCAGACGAGAAATAACATTCCTCAACTAGTCACGACTTAGCAATAAAAAGCCAAAACCGAATGAGAAATTAACATTGAAAAATCAATTTTCAATTCACCTAACAGGTCGAAAAATGGAATGAATTTAGAAGTGTATCTGAGGCTTCTACTAAAGCCCGAAATCGAAAGCTAAATTTAAGAGTAGAATTAGATTTGGTCAATCCCTATCTCATACAGACCAAAATGATCATCTGTCTGTTCAAATTTAAGGTAATACTGTAGCTTTTAGTCATGGACGCTATGTATATATATCATGATCATCTCTAAATTATAAGTAGTGAATACGACTTTAAAAAAAAAAAAGTAGTGAAAACTCTCAGAAAAAAAAAATAAACTAAGGACCCTACTTTCAAGCTAATTTGTTTATAATAACTTAAAAAAAAAAAAAAAAAACTTAATTTGTTTATGCTTCTCATTTCATTTGGTTCGAGTTTAATTGTAGCATGCCTTGTAGTTCCCAAAGCTTTCTTTATCGGGAACCTGACTGATTCAATTCAAACTAGAAAAAGCTAACCAACATCTTTCTCCAACCAACATCAGTATTTATCAGTTGGTAGCATTAAAATTCGAAACATAATCAAATTTAAAATGTTTTTACTAAAGAGCTTTGATTACAAATCTCGTCCTTTAATTACTTTTAAGTAAAAAAATTAGAATTACTTTCACATACTAAAATGGGCCTTGTAAGTGAATTTGAAAATCAAACTCTAGTTGAATGAGAGAACTCTATAAATACATACTGTATCTTTAAATTAAAGCAGTACTACTCCACTAGCTAAACATCTTACAAACATAAAAAAACGCTAAACATCTTATAAAAAAAAAAATGATAGAGCAAGAAAGACAGGGCGGAGCTCCTCCTCCTCACGGCATAATCATAGCAGTGGTGGTGGCCGTAATAGTTCTACTTCCATTTCTCGTCGGAGACAACGGAGAAGCCATTACAGCCGCCATTGCCGACCTCCTAACGCCAATAGGCCTCCTCCTTTTGCCCATTATTCTGCTCTTGACCATACAATACCTCTCCACCTCCGACAGTACTACTGGTTCATTCATCTCCGCCGTCTTCTCCTCCGGCGAGCCTAACTCCATCCACCGTGCCAGTGGCTCCACCGCCGGAGTAGCCATTTTACTACTCTTGGTACTTTTCCTGCTTTACAACCGCTTCTACATCTTCGGCGGCGACGGAGAATCTGGAGATTGATTAATTAGTTTTTTTTTTTGATTTGTTTATCACTTAGTTTTTTAATGTTATAATAGTATTATTAGTACTATTACTTAAAACATTTTGTATCTGCAAGCAGAATGATAGAATTAGAACTATTTTTGTGAAATAGTAGTGTCTTCTTTTACGTTAATGTCCTTGGATAATGAAATATTTTGTATGTCATTGTGTCAAAGCAAGTATATTATCGTCATTGGCGATGAAATAATTAATTAATTATGAAAGCTGTCGAAAATGCTTCATTTTGTACACTCCTTCCAACTTTGAATTCAATTCACTAACAATCCGTGGCTTGTCTTTTGTGAGCAACCAATGCCGAGCCAAGTGGTGGCGCAACGGTGGTGGGAAGGGCGGCTCCTCGTCGGTGATCAGTTATTTCCTTACTTTTTTTTGGAGAAATTGGAGTGAAAAATACTAATTAAACCATGTGGAAACTGCTATGTTCCGTACGTAGTTCGAGTATTGAACAGTCGAAGCACAGTTTTGGTGTTGACATGTCATTACTGTTTGCACAACAAAAAAACCTGACACTAACAGAGTATGTATTCAGTAATAGTATGGCCTCTGTCACGTATCCATTTTTCTTATTTTTCCCACATTTCATTTTTTGTTTGTATGTATTATGAAAAATAACAAAACACGGTGAAATTAAATAACAAAATTCTACAGTCCACGACAGCATGTGTGAAGTTGTAAATAAGTGTGCTCAGCATGTTTTTTTTTTTTTTTTTTCTCATATTACCATTGATTTCATATTCCAACGAAAAGCCAAAAGTAGCTTTGAATTGTCTTCCGATATTTTAGCTCGATAATGTCAAAACTAAAGAAAAGGAATGCTTCCCATTCAAAAAAAGAAAAGAAAAGGAGTGCTCAAAGATCCATCTTCATATATAGTTAATGCTTTGCGCCGGATTTCTGCACCTTATCCAGCCATATAAACACAATGCAACATTGCAATAACAAGAGGATAGATAACGAGTCAATTATATTACATAGCGATGTCATAAAAGAATGCTAAAATTACTCAAGCCTTGGATGCTCAACGTAAACAAACCACCAGTAGCACACTTTAGTTTCGTGGTCTAGAACCAAAACTACTGAAATGGCGTAATTGAAACCCTCATTAGTCAATTACCATGTTTTGCCGAGATACATATAATACAGGAGCAATTTGGCAGACTGTTACAAGGCCGCTGCTTCATACTTTCCAGAGTCTAGCTTCATACTCTCTGTTAGCAATCAAGATTAAAAAGCCTCAGTTAAGGGGAAAATGTTTGTCAACAGGAACTCTAAACATATAGGTACAAGCATGTTATTCAAAACCCAGGCAAGAATGTTGGAAAGATTAAGTACCAGGGCCAAGCCTCATATAACTCAAATTCACTATAAATAGATAGAAGAATCACTAACAATGATTGGGGATAGATAGATGGCAGCTAGAAATTCCGGAGCTATTTAATGCTATGGTAACAACTTAGAAAAACAAAGAGGCGCAATTGAGTTCGACATGAATTTTTTTCAGGGGGTACAAACTCCAACTACATAACATAAATTATTTATGTTCAACTACATAAAGCTTTACTAAAATGAAAAGCACGATTGAAAATGTACTACTGGACTAACACACTTACAAAATATTCAGAGTTATAGAATGCATGTCATTAACAATACAGAAAAACTCCATGTAAAACACTTTCTAGTTGCATGAGAGAGCAAGCACTTGATCATATCTTCATGCCAGTCCGAGATTTTGTAGCTTGTTGCAGTGAGGCGTTGGCAAATTCTTATTCCAGTGTTGCTTCTGCATCTCTATATGGCAATAGCGCCAAAGCATATTTTTATAATCTTTGATCACGCTGTCCTCGATATCGGAGCGAGCATCACTTCCAAGAGGGAAGCTCTCATCAAATGACGATTTCACATAAAAATCCACCCCAAGTTTCTCAGTTTTCTTAGGAACCTGATAGGAAAGATTCTTATGCAAGGAATACTCTGGCTCAGGAAACGGCAAAGAAGCAAGCAAGAAAATCAGCAGGAACGGCAATATTTGAAGAAGAATCATTAGATTAGATCCTCCTCCTCCGCCCCCTCTCGGAACTTCCTCCCTCTGGAAACCACCCATTCCTCCGCTCCTATAAACATGGGAAGCCCTATACATCTCCGACCGACCAAAGAATGACCTAAATATTTCATCAGGATCAAAATCATCCTCATAAAAGTCATGAGTAGTTCTCCTTCTCCTTCTCCTCGGTCTATAATTCTGTTGCATGTCCGATTCGAACTCGTCGACCAAACCAACCTGATCGTACTGCCTCCTCGAATCTTGGTCACTCAAACACTTAAACGCCTTGCACACTTTCTTAAAGGCTTCCTCAGACCCAGGAGCCTTGTTCTTATCAGGGTGAACTTTCAATGACATTTTTCTATAGGCTTTCCTAATCTCCTCTACAGAACATTTCTTCTCCAGACCAAGAACTGCATAATAGTCCTGGTTCCGATTAATCTTTTTGATCAAATAAACATGCTCTTCAGTATAAAGCCCATCTCCATTTCCATTAGCATTTTCCAGACCAATTTCAGTTTTCTTTTCATCAACGGGATTTGCATTTACAGGAGAATGAGAAGGCGATCCCGAATCAAGCTTCTCACAAGCAGCTAAAAGGTCAGCTACAGGTAAATTATGATCAAGGCGTTGTGCGATTTTAATGAATTTCATCGCACGTTCTTTCTTACCCAATGCAATCGATTCCTCAACAATCCTACGACACCTCAACGCTTCATCTTTGTTACCATCCATAATGATTCACCGAACCTCACAATTCACTTTGGAAATGAGAGGGAACAAAATCCAAAACTGAAACAAGGGATTCGTAATTCAAGCAACCGTATGTATATGGAGTTGACAAAATGACGAGAAATTTAACTGAAATCATATATTTGAACGAATTCTTTGAGAAACCAAACCTTCTGTTTACAGAGATCCAAACAACGTCGGCCAGAGAAAATCAGGATCCTGAAGATGAAAGATGGTCTCTGCTTTGCTTTGCTTTGTTACCATGGCAGTCGAATAAGCAAGCTCTCAACAACATGTCATATAGTCTGATCTGATACTTATTAATGGGCTTAATGTTTCGGCCCAAAGTGACATTGGACCCGCCAATGGATATACTACCTCCGTCTAGTAATGGGCAAACGAGCGGGCAGTTCGGTTCGTCTCGAACTTGCATCTAAGGCTCGTTTAATAAACGAATCGAGCTGGGCTGCACTTCAAATTCAATCATTTGGTTGACTGTGTTAGTCTGGCGAGAGTGGCCGATAGATGCCTCGGCTCGGTCTCGTTGCCTTTTGCCGTCTTGGCGGGCCTCTTCTAGGAGATGTGGTGAACGACCCTCGGCCTCTTCGACCGGCACGTCCCCATAATTACGAGGATCGTTCATGATGTTAATTTGACGGATTCAGCACCTAGCATTCAACATTTCTCTCAGTTTTTCGGCATAACGGTCATATCTGTAGGCGTCATGGTTGGAAAGCAGGTTCTTCCCTTTTTCTCTGCGCCGTGTGAGTGAGTCACGCAAGTCGATCACGGGATGGACTCCACTGCGTTCATTTCGATTTGTCATCGAATCTCGGAGGTCCCTCTCCGTCTGATGAGGTGCAAACCTTAGGACGAGATGAGCCTCCATTGAGAATGACACGGTCGATTCTGGCGCGGTTTTTCTCTTTGGTCAGGATGAGCGTGCTGCGAAGCTGGAGCGCTTGTATTCATGATTATATGGATGTTTCCTGAAGAGTAACTAGAAGACTGATCCAGTTCTTGATTTGAGACTTCAGGGATATGATTAGCAATAGGTTCAAGGTCAGTCCCTTCTAGAGAAAAAGGCTGGTCTTGAAGGATGACCATGTCAGTGCGCCGGACTGTTCGTCGCTGACGGCGACCTTCTCTTGCTAGATGTTGATCCCGCTCGGCATCGGCCTCGTTGCCTGCCCAAGGAGTTGCTGATCTGGTACGCATACTTGGTAAGCTTATGAAGGAAGTTACTTTAAGAGGCAATTGTAGCTTCTGAACCTGGAAAACTCGATGAAGACTGGATGCAGAAAAGGAAATTTTTTACAAACTCCCCACGGGCGACGCCAATATTCGATGTGATGCGAAACGAGATAGTAAGTGGAGAGCATGTGCCTTCTTCCAATTAGTCTTCGAGCTAGGTTTAGTGACTTAGAACATAATGAGAGTTGAGAAGTATTTGAGCGTCTACGGCCTGAAGCTGGCTTGCAAGGCTCACCACGAAGTCGAGAGCCTTGTGGAGTTACTTGAATCTAAAGAGGGAAGTGTCCGTCTTTTAGAGTGAGAAGTTGCCCTTAGTGTTATGCATATTGTCTCTTATGTGTCTCTTGGACATCTGAGTTGGGTCTTTATATAGGGGAGCTTTTAAGTTTTCCTTGGATGCTCAGTATTATGAAAGCGACATGTAGAGAGTGGGGACCATAAGTCTTCTCGGCTTTGGGCGCCCATGGCCTCTTAAGGAGGATAAGGTCGGTGGTGTCCGTGCCCCCGGGCACTCATGGCTTCGGAAAGGGGACGGAGCCGCTCACAATCCCTAGTCTGTTCGAAGCCGAAGACACCTATGGCTCCACGGTTCAAATTACCTAAAAGCCCCTTTGCCGTATGAGGTTTCATTTGCATTATTTGTTTGTTTTGTATTTGGGTATCAAATAAGCAAGCTGCTACATACTATGAGGATTCTGGTTATATTTTGTCAAAAAATGCCAAAAGGGGAGATTGTGAATGCATACTACTCAAGCTTCATGATTTTATGTATTGTCACTTTTTGACATACTAAATAAGATTAGTCATAATGATGTAATGGTATAGTATATGCTTTTTGACTAATAATATAATCAGTTATGGAAAAAGAAATCATGTCAATGGTATTAAAATCGAAACTAACATCACGGATGGATAAATGCTTAAAGTAGTTATCAAACAAGATTGATGACATGAGGAATCAACAACCACGAAGGATCAACGTTCTTCAAATAGGATTGATGACATGGAAGGATCAACAGCCAAGACTTGACCAACGATTCAAAGGGAATAAAAAACAAAAAAGAAAACTAAATCAGACATAATAAAGGAGACAGATATGATTGATTTGGTTCCTTGGGAATCAAGTTTCTTTATGGAAAGAAAAGATGAGGATCATAAGTCTTAAAGAAAAATCGGATCAAATCATATCTGTTTCATCATCAAGTCTATGAGTAACGACCAAGACATAGAAAGGGTATAAGTAGAAGACGATTTTTCTGCAAGAGTTTTTTGCACAAAAAGCACGTCAAGGAGGATTAAGGAAGAGTGACAATTAATTCCACTCTATCCTTTGTTTGTTGTCATAGGTTATTTAGTTCTAAAGAGTGGAGAGTAAAGATTGATAGTACTAGCCGATGTTGGCTAAGTAAGGTGGCATCCTAAAATATGTTGGTTTATCTAGGACTAGCTTTACATAGGAGATAATCGGATTACTACACCTCTGTGGTTTGAACACAACTTCTAGGTGATTTGGGAATATTATTCTCCCACCATTGTAAGAAGTTCTACCCGGTCTTTTTGGTCCGCGGACGTATGTGTTGTTTAATACACCGAACCACGATACATTATCAATAAATAAAGCAAAGATGTTTTTGTTTTGTACTGAATCTCTCGTGTCATCTCTATTATTCTTTAAAGTTGTTTAATCTATTGTGTGTTAAAACCCAACAACGTTTATATGCTCCAACAGTTCGTTCTAATCTAAGTGAGAAATGTTCTATCCATCCATCACATTTTTACAATGCTGATTAAATCGATATTCAACTCATGATTTTTTACGTATCTGCCAATCATAACAACTGGTTGAGTCGCTACTCGTTGAGGTGTTACATCTATCGTCTAAATCAAACCAGCGCATTTTTACTTAAGTATTATTTGTTTGATTTATTTATAAGTCTCTGAACCTCGTCACCAGTCCAAAGAGACTTATCACCTGTACGTTTGTAGTACGAATCAGTTTAACTCTAATAGTTATAACTGATTCATGAACAAGTCTCACGCACAAATACGTTTTGCTTAGAGAGACTTTCAACACAAACAGTTTGTAGCATACAAGGCCCATTTGATCTCTAGATCGCCAGATCTACATATTCACAACTGTTGTTGACGTTTCTAATTTAGTATCAACTTAACTGAGTCAAATCTAAAAATTCTAGTTTAGTATCAACTTAACAAAATCAGTCTATAAGACACTAACTCATGATCAGATTGATTGAGTTAGTTCGTCACTTCGACACGCTAAGTCACGATCATCATCATCATCTAAAGGAAGGACTTAAGCGTCATCGGCTTACTCAACGAAGGTGTATCAGCAGGAGCTTAGGAATTCATTGTAAGTTCTAGTTCAGTTCCTACTGAACTATCACTATACTGTTTACAACAATAACAGTAAGTTGTAAGCTGTCTATAAGTAATTGTCCAGTTGTTTCTGACCAAGTACTAGTTTATCTTTCACAGTTTATTGTACTTTGAATTATACCTTGATTATTAGTTATAAACTATGTTAATTCATACCGTACTATTGCTTTACAATTATCGTTCTTAGATTTATATTCAAGTAGTTAACTGTAATCTGTTTAGATAGTACCGATTGATTATCCACTATTGTTTAGTATCCAACTTAAGAATAGGATTTTATATCTGTGTTTAGATTATTCTTAAGTAGATCTTTTGTACATCTAATCAATCACTTCGATAAAACAGAGATATATATAAGTGGTTGTTAGATTAGGTTTGAGTTGTAATTGGTTAAGTGACTTCTTAGGTGACTTAGTCGAAAAGAGTTAGGGCTATCAAATTTCAGGCTCTTTAAACATAGAGGCATTGGCACTGGCTTCCTGGAAGTGCTGGCCCTAGCGCTACTTCCTCACGCCTGGGCTATGCGCCTGTTTGCTCAAAGACGCGGATTTGTCGTACTGGTTCAGCGACTTAGAAGACCTCAAAATCGAGCAAAATTTAGGAGGGTATCGAGACAAGGAAGGGTTATGTCGAGGCCAAATATAACTACGAGTTGAATAACACGAAGAGGGAACTTCGATGGAGCATTAAATTGGGAAATTTTTGGAATATGAGGAATGAAAGAAGAGCGGGGGGGCTATTTTTGAGAAATCCCAAACATGATGAAATAATGAGTATTAAGAGTCCGAAGACAAAGAGACACCAAGGTTCAATGAATGGGCCATGTCAGCCACACATGTAGTTACATTGTCTTGTTTTGTGACAAACCTATCTGCCTTCCAATAAAATCGCTTCGAAATTCACGCCCTAATTAAGACTATCCTTTTATTCACTTCACCCGTTTCGTTGGTCAAAGATGGATGGGTTTCCATCTGCCATTGAAGAAATCTCTATTACGTCAGTCAGAGATCCAAATCAAATCTTTTAACTTAATCTCGACATTGGACCCTCTCCAGTGAAGCAATCCAAAGTCGAGGGCAAGATCCTTGAAGCCGACAGAGGCTCGATGGAAAATTATTTAACAATAAGACAAAGACACAACTCCATGCTTGAACGAGACCTAAGTGTCCAATAAAGCCCACGACGAGCGGTCTTTCTTCCACGAGATCACAACTCTCCTACAAGAAAGGAGACAAATGATACTATAGATGCCAAAATCGTAGGCGACCCCGGCTTGAGAGAGACCCGACCTTCCCAAAGAGGCCATAAGAGCCCGAGGGCAAGAGGATCGTCGGCCTTTGTCCTCCTCAAGAGGCGAAGAGCGTCGAAAGCTGGGGAGACCCTTGGATCCCTCGTCACAAGTCGCTTTCAAAGGGCTTATCTATCCAAAGGCCATCTAAACCCTACTATATAAGTCCTATCATAAATGCGTCCGCCACAAGCAGACACATTTGGGAAAATCTCTCGCTCTAGAAGATAGGCACTTCTCTCTCTAGACCGATTGACACTATTTCGACTTGATATGAAATGTATAAGTGATGAGCACACACCTCTTTCCGATTAGTCTTCGAGTTAGGTTATGGACTTAGGATAGAATGGGGGGTGAGAAGTATTTAAGCGTCTACGGCCTATCCGAGCCTACGAGGCTCACCACGAAACCGAGCGGCTACGTGGTGGGTCTCAAGTCTAGTAAGGGAATAATCCTGCTTCTAGAGAGAGAGTGTAAATACTCTTAATCTCTTATATGTCTCTAAGTGTAAGTCTGCGTGCTTACTTTGGACATCTGAGAAGGATCTTATATAGGGGAGACATTTAGGTTTGACTTGGACTGTTAGTGCTGAAAGCGACTCTACAGTTGTGAGGCTGTAGGTCTCCTCGGCTTTGGGTGCTTCAGCCTCTTCAGGAGGGTGAGGCCGGCAGTATCCGTGCCCCCGGGCGCGTAGCCTCATAAGGGGACGGAGCCGCTGCACGTACATGTCCAAATTACCTACGATGACACGGTCCAAATTACCTAAAAGCCCCCATGCCATATCATTTGCATCCTTTCTTGCAGGAGAGCGTACGGTCTCGTGGAAGAAATACAGCTCGTCTGGGCTTTTGTTGGACTTGTGGGTCTCGTTTGAGCTTGAAGTCGTATCCTTTGCTTCAGTAGTGTGGGTTTGGCATAGGCCTTGGTCTTGCCCTGATTGATATGCCCCCGAGCTTCTGTCGGCGTGAGGGTCTTTGTCTTCGGCTTCAATCGACTTCTCTTGGGAAGGAGCCGGTCTTGAATTCTGTGAATGCAATTGTGCATTTTGCATATCACGTTACTGAGTTGTCACTTTTTGACGTAACAACATTAGGGGCATAATAGTGATTATATTTATGGATATCATATGCTAGGTTGACGTAACAACATTAGGGGCATAATAGTGATTATATCTATGGATATCATATGCTAGGTTGATCAAATGGATGCATTCTATAAATAGTCACGCTTGGTATGATTGTATATTATATGTGAGACATGACTAAATAAAGATTTGTGAGATTGAGGAATCAACGAGCAAGATAAATCATTGATCATTAAGCAAGATTGATGACGTAGAGAAATCAACAGCTGAAGATGAATGACAATTCAAATGATCAAAATGGAAACTAAATCAAACAATCAATATCGATTAAATTTCTTGGGGATCAAGCTTCTTCTATGGAAAGTAAATATGAAGATCACAAAACTTAACTGGCAAATCAAATCGTATCATTCCAGATTCACCATCAAGACGTTGAGTGACGATCAAGGGATAGGAGGCTATAAATAGAAGACAACCACACCACAAGAAATTTTTGCACAAACGAAGCACAAGGAGGAAGATAGAGTGACGTCCATTCCACTCTACCCTTTAGTTTGTTGCCATAGATTATCTAGATTCATAGAGTGGTGTGTAGAGATTGAGAGTACTAGTCGGTCGTGGCTCGTTATTGGTAGGGTCCTAAATAGGTCGGTCCTAGGTCTAGAATTTGCATAGGAAATAATCAAATTACGTACAATAGTCTTGACGTGTGGCTTGTACACGCATCTGAGTAATTCAGGTTATATTACTCTCCCCATTGTAAGCAACTTCTACTCGGCCCTTTGGTCCGTGGACGTAGGTGTTGGTTATTTAACGCCGAACCGCAATATATCTTTAATTGAATAAATTTAAACAAAGTTGTTATTTGTTTCGTATTGAATCTCTTCCGTTCAATCTCTACTATTCTTTTTTTTTTAATCTATATTGTGCCAAAATCCAACAACGTTTATATGCTCCAATAGTTTGATCAATTTTAAGAGAAAACTGTTTTATTCATCTAATCGTGTTTTACAAGTCTGGGCAAGTCTTTATCTGTTTCAAGATTGTTAACACATCCACCGATTCGTAACAATTGCTCGAGTCCGTACTCGTTGAGGTGTTACATATATTTGTCAAATCAACCTGCACGTTAACTTAGTATTTATTTGTTTGATTTGTTTGTAAGTTTCCAAATCTCGACACCAGTCTTAGAGAGACTTATCTTTTATACGTCAGTCATCTAAATCAGATT
Source organism: Rutidosis leptorrhynchoides (assembly GCF_046630445.1). NCBI lineage: Eukaryota > Viridiplantae > Streptophyta > Magnoliopsida > Asterales > Asteraceae > Rutidosis > Rutidosis leptorrhynchoides. The sequence goes on from NW_027266593.1 coordinate 43,240, forward strand.
AACTTCATATTTAAGACTGATTCATTCGGTTAAAGTCTCTAAGCCAGAAGCACATTTATTTGGAGAGATCTTTATCACAAACAGTTCACATCACGAACATCCTATTAGATCTTTATATCATCAGATCTATAGATTCACTCATCGATAACTTTTACTGATGTGTCTGATTCAATGTTCATTTAACTGAGTCAGATCTGAAGGTTTGGTTCAATAGCAACTCAACTGAATCAAATCAGATAGGCACTAATTCAGTATTCAGAGACTGAGTTGGTTCGACTTGAAAGACACTAACTCAGGATCTGTATGACCGAGTTAGTTTGACACTTGGAGCGCTAAGTCACGATCATTATTGTCATCCGGATGAAGGACTTAGTTCAGTTCCTACTACACTACCACTTGTTTTATACTGCATTTAGTTTGTTTGTGAGTTGTAGGTATTTGTAAGTACTGGTTTAGTAGTGTTTGAACAAGTACTAGATTATCTTACACAGATTATTGTACTTCGAGCTATCAGTTGATTATTAGTTATAAACTATGTTAGGCATTGAGGTACTATTATTTTTACAGTTATAATACTTGAATTGCTTCTCTAGTAGTTTAACTGATTTAATAGTACTCTTTGTTTATCCGCTGCCGTTAGTATATTTGCATTAACTTTATTCTTAAGTAGATCATTTGTACATCTAATTGAATCACTTTGATAAAATCGAGATATACACAAGTGATTGTCAGATTAGGTTTGAGTTGTAACTTGTTAAGTTGCTTCTCGAGTAACTTAGTCGAAAAGAGTTAGGGCTATCAAATTTTATTGTCCATTGAGAGAAAGGTTGTTTGTCTTCTATTGTGTAAAAAGACTTCTTCAAAGATGCTTTTGGGAAGTCCATTGGTTATTGTCCAATTGTCATTAATGAGGCGGCTTGAAGAGATGTCTCCCTTTGTCGTCTTTGGGTAGGCAAAGGGTTTGTTCGAGAAACGGGACAATGTCAGTGCATGCTTGGTTGATGTGGAGAGCATGCACTGAACTAATGTGTCTCTTCGTCTTTGAATCTTGATCTCCATTATTTCATCATGACCTCGACTATTGCTATAAATAGAATCCTCCAACGCCATTTCTCTCTTCTTCCTTAAATTTTCAGTTATCGTCTTCGCTAGTGAGAGAGGGAACCGTCTTCGAATTTCGAATTTCTTTCAAATTCTTTCTTCTCGGCTTTGCCTTCTTTCTTTCTCCTGGTGCGGGCATGTCTCAACGATAGTCTACCCAATCAAACAGGCAATCTTCAAGGAGGTCGTCACCTAATCAAGGGTCGAGGGATCCGCGCCGGCGACATCGCTCCCCTGGACGTGTCCAAATTGTCGCCGCGAGGAGGGAGGAGGATGACCATACTCTGGCTCCTTACCGATCATTCGGCTCCAGCCGTAACTTGGAGGAAGCGACCCCGGAGCCGAAATTGTTGGCGTCTTCCATGAGAGCTGTGTTGCGAGCAGGTACGACTTCATGGTCGTATTGGATTTTTGATCGCGCCGCAGATGACGGTTATTCTAGCTCCGGGACTATGAAGCCGGAAAACTGGAGGACTCATTTATGGGGTCCTGACTCGTTGGGCTTGATTCTGAAGGGGCAGTTCAGGAGATCGGCTGACTGTTAGCTTTCGAGACGTCGTATCGGGGCCGAGATCGATGTCATGGTCTGCCATCAATGGGATCCGATTCCCATTCACGTTCTGACATTGAGGCCTGTGCAGAGGTCAGATTCCGTTGGATGGCCGAAGGGGGCGGTCTTGGCGCCGAGGCGGCGCTGAGATACTTGATTATCAAGAAATGATAGTCTGAAGCTTTGCTAACTGCTTGCTTTTTATACTGTGCAGCTGATAGGGAGATTTTTGCCGACGAGAGAGATCAAGCCATTGGGCCCTCTAGCCGAGGTCATACTCTTTTCAGGGATAAAGGGAAGAGGAAAATGTATGAGGCCGATGACGAGCTTCCGGCTGTAGCCCCTGAAAGGAAGAGGAGCCGTTCTCTTGCCCCCGCGACGCGTGCTGAGACCAGTGAAGTAGAGTCGAAGGTCGAGGCCGAGGAGGTGAGGCTGAAGCCTGCCCATGCCAAGAAGAAACCGGCCAAGCCCGCTGCAAACAAGATTGGCAGAAAGTGGCAAGCCTTCTTGAACTTGTTGAGCTCCATTTCTTTGGAGGATGATATGCACTCGATCGTAGAGTGGACAACCAAGGCCGTAACTGACGGGGACCGAGCAAGGCTGGAGGCCAAAGAATGGGATGTCGTGGTGGATGGGGCATTTGGCCATGGCAAGCTGATAAGTTCCTTCCTTGTGTTTCTCCTAAATTACTGTTCTCATAATTTTCCAAATTTTATGTAGATCAAGTTCAATTCTCAATGGACAGGCTGCTGACCATACCCACGAGCTATTTAGGAGGTATAGGGAGTTAGAGTAGGTGCACCGACCGTGTTGGAGGATCTGGTGGAGACCAGGGAGAAACTCGTCGAGAGGCAGGCTCGGCTTTGAGATCTGGAGGAGGAGGTGTCGTCCGCTAAAGTACCAGCTTGGAAGATGGGGCTAAGGATTTCGATAGAAGGTTGAGGCGGGTTGGTCGTCAAGCTGTGGAGGCATACAAGCTCTCTAGCAATTTTCAGGAGGATGCCGTAGAGGCTGCAAAGGTGGATATAAACTTCCACAAGGGCGAGGCATTCAGTCAAGCTGTGGCGGAGGTGCGGGCCCTGTTCCCTTTGGCTGGTGAGGTTTGGATCCTTTCAAAGCCAAGATGGAAGGGGATGAAGCAGGTGTCGATGCTGAGGCGCGCCCAAAAGCCGTAGCTCCTCCCGAAGAGAACCCCCCTACAGAGGCGGAGATGAGGTTGCCGTCAATGAGTCTCTCTTCCTTAAAGCCCATGAGCTTCTTCGTCGGCTCCCTGCCTCACCTTCTTGGGGCTCTATTGATTAGCTTGCTCAAGCCTGCGTGTCTTTCATACTGCCTGTTAGCCATGTAATTAATATTTTTCGGATATTTTGGCCGTTTTGAGGCCTTATTTAATCTTCATTTTGGTTGCTCATTTTCGTTGCTCTGCTCTGCTTTGCTTTCTTTTTGCATGCTTTTGTTTAAGATTTCTTAGTTTGAGGTTGGCTCAAAGCCTTCGGCTCCTATATTATGCCTGTCCTAACAAAAACGAGCCTTCGACACTAGACGAGGGCTTGACCTTCACAAGTGCTTGGCTTCACTTTGTTGATTCATGATCTGGCTTGAATTTTTACCTAGAGTAAAGGTTGGCGGCGGTGTGGTTGTAGCTTTTAACCGGCGCCTTGTTTATTTAGTGCCCTTGTTTGATTCTTTGTTTTGATCAGCTGAGGGCGTCGGCTTCATCTTGGGTAGGCGACGACTTAACTCTTATTGTTGTTTCTAGGCTTCAATGTTGCCTTATTAACATGAACGTCGAGGTGGTCGTAGCTCTTAGTCGACGTTTAGCTTTTTTTATTTTCGTAAGTCTTAGTTTCTCTTCTTACTATCCAAACGAGAAGAGTGTCGGTATGGGCGTACCTTTTTGCCGATGCTTATTGCTGGGTTGGGCGTACTCTTTAACCAGTTTTGTTCTCTAGACTTGAAAACTTTGCCTATTGGGATGGAATGTATCATCGGTTTGGCTCTTGGGTTTTTAGCCGTAATTTTATCTTCAAAATATCTGGAATCTTGGCCTATTTACGAGGAAGCATTGGCGTGGCCGTAGCTCTTGACCTTCAGCTTGACCTTTTTTGGACTTCGAATCCTTACTTTACCTTCGGAGTAGGCGTACCTCTTAACCGAGAGGCGTCGGGGTGGGCATACCTCTTAACCGGCGGCTTAGTCTACGATTGTTCATTGGTGGGGTTAGTAAGGATTTGGCATCGCTCTAGTCGACAAGGGAGGCACCGGGGTGGACTTGGCTCTTAACCGACGGCTCTACTTCTCATTCAAGCGGTGCTCTACGCTTCGCTTTGAACGAGATTGGCCTAATAAAAGGATCCAGAAAAGCAATGATTAGTCGCTAGTCCAGATCACTTTGCTTGGATTCACTCCAAGCTAGGGGGTGTTGCCTGTATTAAAAAACTTTGGCGGACAATGATCAGTTGCCGACCGCAGTACATTTTTCTCAGTCTTTTAGGTACTTTATAGGTACTTAGATTAACCACTCGGGAGAACTAGGTCTCGCTCCATGGTGGATCGGCTAAGACTAAGTTATGGCGTCGCACTCTTGGGGGATTGCCCTTGTCTATGTTGGCATGTATCCTTCCAATTCACCTGTCTAGTAATGGGGGTCCCAACGGGGCTAGTTTGGCGCTATGGGCCTTGTTGGGTGCAGGCCGAGCGAACTAAGACTCTTGGTCTATGTTCGTTCTGTCTTCGGCCCTCACCGTTCTTCTAAAAAATAATATGAATGATGCTTCCCGTAGGACTTATGCATAGTTGATCGGTAGTTTAGTGCCTTTATATGACTTTTTACAAAATGTGCCACAAAGGGCCGAATGGAGGGACTTTAGCCGAGAAAAACCGAGGTTAGTCTTCTAGCTTTACCAGTAGTATGTGCAGAGGTTGATAGCGTGCGAACTCATTGGGATGGGCTCTCCTTCCATGGTTTTGAGGCGATAGGAGCTGGGTCGCGATACTCGGGCTATTCTGTACGGTCCTTCCCAGTTAGGACTCAACTTCTTTGCGACGTCAGTTGGCTGGGAAACCTCCATTTTTCGAAGAACCAGGTCTCCACGTTTGAATGATTTGCGGCGTACCTTGCGATTGTAGGACCTGGCAAGCAGGAGCTTCTGCTCTTCTATGCGCGCGGTTGCGGCATCTCGCCAGTTTCAACATTATCTTTGTTCGCGGCTTCATAGCAGTGTATTCTAAACGAATGAAATTCGACGTCCAACGGGATTACGACTTTAGTGCCGAACGCCAGTCGAAATGGCGTCTCACCAGTTGCTATTTTGCAAGTGGTCCGGTATGCCCATAGTACTTTGGGGAGTTCGTCCGGTCATTTCCTGCCCTTTGCTTCCTGCAGTTTTCTCTTTATCCCCTTCATCAACAATTTGTTGGTGACCTTAACTTGGACGTTGGCCGACGGATGCGCCACCGAGGTAAATCTATTGTCTATGCGGTAGTAGTCCAAGAATCTCATAAACCGATCGCTTGCAAACTGAGACCCGTTATCGGAAGGACACTTGGGAGGCCGAAGCGAGTTATGATGTTGACCCACACGAAGCGTTCGATTTGGACCTCGTTGATGTTGGGTACGGCTTCAGCTTCAACCCATTTGGTAAAGTAGTCTACAACTACTATGATCCATTTCTTCTGGTTAATGGACGGTGGCAAAGGACCCACTATGTCGACTCCCCATACGTTGAAGGGAATAGACGACAGAATCGGCGCGAGGTTTTAGGGTTGTAGATTGGGAATAGGCGCAAACCTTTGGCAGGCTTCGCACCGCTTCACATACTCAGCTGAGTCCTTTTGAATAGTAGGCCAAAAGAATCCTTGGCGGATGATCTTCAAAGTCAGTGCTCTTCCTCCTAAGTGTTGTCTGCAAGTCCCCTCGTGAGTTTCCTGGAGTGCGGATTCGGCTTCGTCTGGTGTTAGGCATTCGAGCAATGGTAAGGAGAGCAAGCGTTTGTATATGGCTCCATCGATGATGGTATAATGGGTGGCTATGCGCGTTAGCCGTCTGGTCTCGCTCGGATCGTCTGGCAAGGTGCCTTATGAGATGTACTCCATTATAAGGGTCATCCAATTCACTTGTTGATCTATGGGGGCCGCTAAGGGCATGTCAATGGATGCCGAGTCCAACACTTCGGTGTAGACGAGCCTATCAAATTCCTCAAGGTCTTCGAGGCGAGCTTTGATAGGAGATCGACGGCGAAATTTCTTCTCTCGGTACGTGGGCTACCCACGACCATTCGAATTGACCTAGAAGGTTTCTTACTGTAGCCAGATACTTAGCCATTCTCGGCTCATGGGCAGTATAATCCTCGGATATCTGGTTGACTACCAATTGGGAATCGCTATGGACGCGGATTCTTTTCTCCCTAAGCCTTCGAGCAAGGGCGAGGCCTGCAAGCATTGCCTCATATTCGGCCTCGTTGTTGGTGGTGGCAAAATTCAGCTTCATGGCATATTCTACCTTGAAGCCGTCTGGGCTGTAAAGGATTACTCTAGCTCCGTTTCCCGACTTATTTAAAGCGCCATCGATGAACATTCTCCAGCATTCTTCATCCAGGGTTCCTTCCGCGGGCGGAGCTATAGGTGGGTTGGTTGATGTTCCTTCAACGTCAACTGTTCCAGGCTATTTGTCTGGTACAGTGCATTCCACGATGAAGTCCGCTAGGGCTTGGCGTTTGATGGCCGGCCGGTAGTGATAAGATATGTCGAATTCACCCAGCTTGTCTGCCCAATTAATCATGCGACCACTGGATTTAATATCGTGGAGGATTTTCCTCAAGGGTTGTTCGGTGAGCACTCGAATGTGGTGGGCCTGGAAATACAGCCTCAGTTTTTGTGCGGCCGTAAGTAAAGCTAATACAAATTTCTCGACTCGGGAGTAGCGGACCTCAGCCCCGTGGAGGATTTTGCTGATGTAATACACATGCTTTTGGACCCGACCTTCTTCTTTCACGAGATCTTCGATCGGCCGGGCTCGAGGTGTGGTGAAATCGTCGCGAGCGTCTAAGTCCCCCGCTAAGGATTGTCTGGATGCTCGGCGTGGGGCTTCTGGTGCCACGACTGTTCTCGGCTGCATAAAGATGTGGGCTTTAGTGGATCAGCCAGCCCTTTGTGCTCTCTCGACTCTATAGCGGCCATGTGGCATATCCTAACTACGCCCTGGGCTCCGCGAACAGTGCTAATACCACCAGTAGTAGGGAATTTAATGGCCTGGTAGAGGAAAGATGGCACACCGGAGAAAGCTGAAATCCCTTTTCTTCCGAATATCGCGTTATATTCTGTAGGAGCTTCCACAACTAGCCAATCGACCATTTGCAAGGCCTTGCGGGCTCTAGCTCTAAGGGTCACAGGGAGCCCAATCTGGCCTTTGACGGGGATTACAATTTTTTTTTATTGCATAAATCGCCCTTGACGGCGGTGACAAGTGCTCGTCTCTCAGGCCCATAGTCCTAAATGCATGATAGTAGAGGATATTGACAAAACTAACGTCGTCTACTAGTATCTTCTTGACCGGCATATTGGCTATCCACATCGAGATGACCAATGGGTCAGTGTGAGGAAACTGAATACCTTCCAAGTCTTCCTCCGAAAAATCTAGGTTTGTGCCGAGCGGCTCTGCATAACAAGCTTTGGCACTGGCCTTCCTTTTCAAAGAGGGTCTTGGGATCGACTCTCTGTGCCCAACCAATGTCTGCATTGTGTCTCGAGCTCTTGGGGAGGTGGGATTAGGCTGAGGTGCTCTCGTCCTCAAGCTGGTGTCTTCCTGCTCTTAAGAAGGGTGCAAACAGATCTGCAATTTCTGCTCCCAAGATGACCATTTCCGGCCATAGGGAAAAGGGCAAGTGGCGCGGTTTTCAATTCCGGACCAGATTCAGCACTAGCGGTTCTGATTCTCATGGTTAAGAGATAGCATCAACAGTAAGTCTGGAAGACTTATGAAGAAAGTTACTCAAAAAGGTAATTGTGTGTTGGAATCTGGAAAAATTTTATGAAGACTAGATACAGAAAAAGGTAACTTTTCATGTAGTCCCAGTAGTTGGCGCCAATGTTTCGACTTGATCCGAAACGTAGTATAGGTGAGGAGCACGTGCCTCTTTCCGATTAGTCTTCGAGTTAGGTTATGGACTTAGGACATAATGGGGGGTGAGAAGTATTTAAGCGTCTACGGTCTATCCGGGCCTATGAGGCTCACCACGAAGCCGAGCGGCTGCGTGGTGAATCTCAGGTCTAGTGAGGGAATGATACTGCTTCTAGAGAGAGTGTGTAAATGCCTTTAATCTCTTATGTGTCTCTAAGTGTAAGTCTGTGAGAAGGGTCTTATATAGGGGACACCTTTAGGTTTGACTTGGACTGTCAGTGCTGAAAGCGACCTGTACAGTTGTGAGGCCTAGGTCTCCTCAGCTTTAGGCGCTTCGGCCTCTTCGGGAGGGCGAGGCCGGCGGTGTCCGTGCTACCGGGCGCATAGCCTCACAAAGAAGACGGAGCCGCTACACGTATCTGGCCGATCCTCAGCCGGAGGAGCCTACGACGGCACGGTCCAAATTACCTAGAAGCCCCCATGCCGTATGAGACACCACGACGACTTCAACCTCGTGATTAGACTTGCTGGCCAATCTAGATCGTAGACACGCAAATACTATTATTATTTTATTCTGCTCTACCATATTGATTAAGGTAAATACTATCATAAAAGACGCGTGCTCTCCACTACTAGATCGTTTCACGGATTGAAACAAATATGATTTTTTTTTATGTTATTATATTATATATGTATAAGATATAAATAGATGGATTGATGATATCAAAACATAACAATTTATTCTTGATGAACTACACTACGTTGAGTATATGATTGAACTAAATTATTTGTGAGAGGGAAAGTTTTAAGCTGATCAGATGATCTAAGTTCCACTCCTGCAACTTTATTGCAACGAAGGTAGCGATATGTTAGACATCGATTTCGATCAATCCCATCCGAGCATATATTAGATTTGATGTTTGATCTGATGATATTAGAGATAATATCATTTTTAGTATTTAAAAAATAATTTAGTTAATATTCATGTACCTTTTTTACGAAATGGGTGTATTTTTGTTAGTTTTTCTAACAAATATATATTTATTGTCAAATTTTACATACGTGGCACGTATCTTTCGTTAAATATTTTCAGATAGCTCTACATAAACTAACATGTCACCTACGAAAATGACACATTATGAAAAAAAATTAAAATTTTAATAAATCGAACCAAACCAAATAAAAAATCGGTTCGTTTTTTATTTTAACATGCGTGTACATTTATTTTAACAAACGCACGAGCCAAATCAGAAATTATACGACAAATTACTATTATGCCCTTTATTTGTACCGAACAAGCTTCTTCGATTCCATTCGATTCAATCGTTCCATTCCAAGGAGAAGGTGCCGGAGTCAAATCCGACCCGTTTAACAAAACGTGCCTGAAATCAGAGGCCGTAGGCAAATCCCAAACAGAGAGAACGTGGGAGGTGATGGATTAAAATTTGAACCCCGAACAGATCTGAATTAAAATTCAAGATTAACCAAAACCATAGATCGGTTCAAGGTGATGGACCCGAGACCGGGAGACACGGCGGCGACGCCGCCTGACGGGGCTGGATCATCGTGGATCTGAGGGTCGGCGACTCCATCTTAGTAAATTAGTCGATTTGGTTCAAGATATGAACAAAGCACGTTTCAGATTATCAATTATTAGCTTTGATAACTGTTTTTTTTTTTTTGCTTCCAGGATGCTGCTCCTGCTGCTAAAAGTGCTGTTGATGATAACATCGGTGCTTAACCTTGAGCTGTTGATGACGACGATTTGTTCTTCAAATCAAAATGCAAACTTTGAAACTGAGTTGAGTTTGCTTAGAATGAGAAAGAGAAGAAGCTGTGTTTGTTAAAATCGGTTAGATTTTTTTAGAATTCTAATTTTTGGTTCGATTCTTTTTTTAGAATTCTAATTTTTTGTCAGAATATTTACGTATTATTTTCGCTTAATCAACATGTGACATGTTAATTTATATGGAGCTAATTGAAAATATTTAATGAAAAATATATGTCACGTATATAAAATTTTATGATAATTGTTAAAAAACTAACCGAAAAACATCCATTAAATTTCGCGATAACTAAATATTAGCTAAATCATTTATGAGGTAAAATGATATTATGCCGATGATATTGGGTCAAATTTAATTTAATTTCATTAGTTTGTAACAATAATTAGAATAATAATAATATAATGGTTGCTTGCTTGTTCCATAAAATACAAATTCCACAGAATTAACTTCACTTCTCGCGTACTACACGTCTTTCTTCCATTCCACCGAGTTAGTTTTTCTCATTTCTTCTTCTCCTAAATCCCTTTCTCTTCAGTAAGTAAAGTCATTGCTTCTCCTTGATCGTTCACTTTCTGCAGATCGGCATTTTATCTAATACATACATTTCATCATCTCGATTTCATTCCACCTCGTGAGTAATTCCGTTCCGCCTACTCTTATATGTATTTCAATGGAGGAATTATTTTCTCTTTCTTGTTACTTAATACTACTACTCTATATGTTTTATTGTGCGTGTAAAGCATTGCTTTAACTGGCTCCTCAAAAGCGATCACAGCGCCACGTGGGCGGTCAGATGCAGCAGAGCAATGCTGCAGCGCCGCTCTACGACCCCGGCGGTAATGTGGTCCCAGCCAGCGATGCGGTCATTTCCCGGTGGCTGCAGTCGGCAGGCTTACAGCATCTGGGCTCTCCCTCCACTTCTACTGCCATTGATCAACGGCTACTTCCCAATCTCCTAACTCAGGTAAACTAAGAATATTCAATCAATTGACTCAAAATATAGGTTAAGCGATGGTTGTTAGTTACCCAATCATGGCACTTGCTGGGTGTGCCATTATTTTTATTAGTTTAATTTTCTACTGTACGTTGTCCATTTATACATCTTGTGTTCAAGATACATCCAGGTCGATTGCTAACTTTTGTCCTCTGATCTAGCTTTTAGTGACCATTTCTTTACTTTCTTGAGTTATAGTGAAATGGTTGAAATGCCTCAAGGTATAGAGAGTTTCTGATCTTCTGTTATCGAGTTTTAAATGAATCTATGAAAATTTTACTTTTGTTAGTGTGGATACGTACCTATTCGCTGTTTCCTGTTGGATTCTTTGTTGATTTTTAATCTACTCGTCCTGCATGATTAGAAGATATCCAATGTAGTTTAGTTTTAAACATCAAGTTTATAGTTCAAATGATAACAATGACTTTTGTAATGTTGATGAAGGGGTTACGGGGCTCAATCCGTAGAGGAGAAACAGAGGCTTTTCAAGTTGATGAGAAACCTCAATTTCAATGGGGATGGGTCTGAGCCATTTACGCCAACTGCCCAAACTTCAGGAGGGTATTCTGTCTTAGATGGGTTTGATTCTCCAGAGTTTAGGGGGGGTTTCGGGCTGGGCTTTTGGATCTTCATGCTATGGATGACACAGAGCTTCTATCTGATGTATGGATTCTTTTAGTACCCATTGATTAAGTGTCAAAGTTTGACGTGACGCATGCTGGTACAATGTCAACAGCATTGTTTCCGGTGTCCTTTTCCTATCCATTATCTGACACACTTCTCGAGGCTACGAGTGAAATTACACGCTTACTTGAAATCCTTTTTTTTGGCCCCTTTGCAGCATGTAATTTCGGAACAATTTGAGACATCACCATTTATACCTGGTGGTGCACAAGCATTTGAAAATGAATGTGTGGGTGGCAAACAACAAAGAGAGCCGATTGATGGTGACACTTCAGATCCATTTTCTACTAATGGGAAAGAGAACAATACAAAGGAAAATAACGTGGCTAAGATTAAAGTTGTGGTATGATAGTTTCATCGGCTGTGAACAAATTCTTTTGCATCTTGTATTTCATGAATCACTAAGATGACGTTGTGCTACTACATATCTTATTGAGGGACAGCTAAACTGAGGCCATTGTTTGCTTGGTTTTGTAAAAAAGAAAAAGACTTAATTTTAGCTGACCAAATTGGTTTCTCTTATATAACATACAGCCCATAAAAGACCCTGTTTGATTTCATTTTTTACATTGGAAGCTTTTGATGTTGGCCTTTTATGTGTCTTGCAGGTGCGCAAAAGACCTTTAAACAAAGGAAAATAACGTGGCTAAGATTAAAGTTGTGGTATGATAGTTTCATCGGCTGTGAACAAATTCTTTTGCGTCTTGTATTTCATGAATCACTAAGATGACATTGTGCTACTACATATCTTATTGAGGGATAGCTAAACTGAGGCCATTGTTTGCTTGGTTTTGTAAAAAAAAAAAAGACTTAATGTTAGCTGACCAAATTGGTTTCTCTTATATAACACACAGCCCATAAAAGACCCTGTTTGATTTCACTTTTTACATTGGAAGCTTTTGATGTTGGCCTTTTATGTGTCTTGCAGGTGCGCAAAAGACCTTTAAACAAAGGAAAATAACGTGGCTAAGATTAAAGTTGTGGTATGATAGTTTCATCGGCTGTGAACAAATTCTTTTGCGTCTTGTATTTCATGAACCACTAAGATGACGTTGTGCTACTACATATCTTATTGAGGGATAGCTAAACTGAGGCCATTGTTTGCTTGGTTTTGTAAAAAAGAAAAGAACTTAATTTTAGCTGACCAAATTGGTTTCTCTTATATAACACACAGCCCATAAAAGACCCTGTTTGATTTCATTTTTTACATTGGAAGCTTTTGATGTTGGCCTTTTATGTGTCTTGCAGGTGCGCAAAGACCTTTAAACAAAAAGGAGATCTCACGGAAAGAGGATGATATTGTAGATGTCACTGATAATTCTTTAAGTGTTCATGAGCCGAAGCTGAAGGTTTGTTTCTGTCTTTCCACAGGAATTGTACTATTGATGATGTGGTGGATTAATTTGGGTCTCCCGCCTCCTACCCTCATGGATTGTTATGTCCATTGCAAAGTTTTAATATTCTGGTTTGTGTTTTACATCTAAAAAGGTGGACTTGACTGCATATGTGGAGAAACATGAGTTCACTTTTGATGCTATCTTGGATGATAATGTAACCAATGATGAGGTAATGATTTTGTATTGGAGGTTGTACATTGCACTCTTTGCTATTTCGCTTTATATACGAGTAAACTAAATTGTTTCAAATAAACATTTATTTAAATGGTATTATTGAGACTGGGTTCTAGGCATTGAGTTTTTGCATCCAGATTTGTGGGAAGTATGATTGAATTCAACTCTTTAACTATTGATTGGTTGTACTAATTGGCTCCTTGCTTCACTTGCTTCTTTATAGGTATACCAAGCTACTGTTGAGCCCATCATACCCACCATATTTCAGAGAACAAAAGCCACTTGTTTTGCTTATGGTCAAACAGGCATGTTAAAGTTCTTCTGCTCCCTTTTGTGTTTAGTAAAATCAACTCTGCTTGTGACATTTTAACATTAAGTGGATAAAAATCCTTTCTAGATGCTGTTAGATGGCACGTCAACAACTAAAGATGTACCTGTTTCTGTTGATGTAGAAGATGTTTATGAGCAAAAGGATGCAAAAGTGGTCAAAGTGGGGAGAAAGGTCGTGGACAAAGAAGCCCTCTCATACAACAATAATGTTGATTTTGATGTGGGGCCAAGATTCATGGAGAAAGAAACTCTCTCAATTGACAGAAACATTGATTTTGAGAAGCAATCCTCAACAAATTATCCGTTCAAGGGGGGAGAAGAAAGTGAGATAGGCTCTGGTTCTATGGATAACTCGAGGTTTCAGTTGAATAATTCTTATGGTGATTCTATGAGTCAAAACATTTACTCATCATACTCGCAAAGTTTAGTTGATACAGAAGAAAAAGTAGAGAAAGTATCACCCCTTCGTCAAAAAGCACCCAGGGAAGAGAAAAGATCACACTCTGCCTGATTCGTCCACATCAAACTCTAGGCAGCAGGGTGCAGTCAATAATAATGTTGGTTCTAGACAATATGAACCTCCTGATACAAACATCGACGCAATACTTGAGGTTGGCTCTACTTGTACGCATCAATGACCATTTTTCCTTTTCCTTGTGAGTAACAACTATTTTGATATGTTGCAGGAAGAAGAGGCATTGAAAGCAGCTCATAGGAAAGAGATTGAGGACACAATGGAGATTGTCTGTGAAGTATGTTATATTTTCTTCTCTTCCTCTATTAATAGTTTTGTTTGTTTCACTTCTGTCTCAAAAATAGATTTATGGTTACTTTTAACGAATGCAGAAAAGACGGATAAACTGAGTAAAACTTAGTGCATTTTACTCTGATTTTGTGTTTCAGGAAATGAAAATGTTAGCAGAAGTGGATCAACCAGGAAGCCAAATAGATAATTATGTGACTCAGTTGAACTTTGTGCTCTCATGCAAAGCAGCAAGTCTCGTTGGTCTTCAATCTCGCCTTGCCAGGTTCCAACATCGTCTAAAAGAAGAGGAGATTCTTATTCGGAAGAGAGTTCATCGCTAACGCAGCACATCTGCGAATATGCTAGGCTTGGCCTGTGGGAAAAAAAAAGCTTATTGGGAAAGCTTATGAAAGAAGAAATGAAAGTTGAAATAGGTTTAAAAGGTTCTCACTGGACTGTTGTAATAGTACCATTGCATCTTGCTACCATATTTAGAAATTGTATACTATAACTTCCATATCATCATCTATTGAGTTGCTGAAACAATGGCTGCAGGAAAGTAGGTTTTTGGTACTCAGGCTCAAGTCAGGAAACTAATTAGCAAGTCGGTTCGGTCATCTTGGGGACAAAATCTTACGCATAAAATTGTCATAAAGAACAAATCTGAATAAACTCTCTTTTTTCCAAGATCTATCTGATAAACTCTCATATCTAAAACTTAACATTCAACTACAATACTCGAGGCCAACACTCAATCAACTGCACACAACACAAGCTATGCTAGGTTAAAAACACTCAATCAGTCAGCTCTAAGTTTAAGAATCTCCTTGGCAGTCCTCAAGCGAAAATACGGCATGTGCTCCTACACATTGAAAATAATATAGATGAATTAGATAACAATTCATAAATTATGCAAGGCCTTAGCATAATATATAATAGTCCCTGTGTTTTTAGCAAAGATGTTAGATTGGTCATCGTCTTGGAATTCTTTACATGAGAATCCAACTTTCAAAAAGAAAATGACCACTTTCGGTTTTTTCTCTAAAAAGAAACAGGGACTAAATACTAGTAGTATATTCTACATTCATGTAAGGCAGATAAAAAGCCTTTCTGGCAAAACTATTTTGAGCATCTTACCTGTTCAAAACAAAGTCCTAGACCTCTGCTGTAAAAGTCAGCATACTTTACCATAAACATGCCACAGTCAAACCTATTATCAATAGGAGAAAATAACTGCATATTAAATGTCTGAAGATATAATAGAATGGATGCTACACTCAAATAAGTTCAATTGATATAGAAAAAAAGTTCTCCATGAAGGTTGGCCCGGAAGAATAAAAGGGGGGGAAAAAAACTCGAATACTTCTTACTTTTTAGTTTACTAAATAAGCTGCAGATATTACCACAAACATGGTTGTTTTTGACAAGTATGACCACAAACATTTTATAGGACAACAAAAATGCGAAATGTTTAACTATGGACGAGAATATTTTTTGTTTCAAGAACAAACTGGTAATACAAACCAACCAATTTAAACCTAGATGATACTGATATCCATACAAATCCAAAGAATTCGGTTTACGTTTAAGCTTAATCAAAATATGATTACTTTGTATTTTCACTGCCTTGCAGTTTTGCTTATTACAGCTAACAAATTTTCACGAAAGCAGAAAGATAATCAAGGATCTCATGTACTAACCCATTTTCTTGCTCGGGGAGGTCGTCAACAAATTCCCTCTCCCAAGAACTTACATCAATGACTTTTCCACTCTTGTCTTTCACTTCCTCGGCGTAATATGAAGCCTGTCACATGCAAATGAAAAACAACTGAATTTCACAAACACCAATTGTGAATTTTGGAAGGAAAGTGAAGAGAAAAAATAAAATAAATCCTTTCTTCCCTTGCAGAAGTTCCAGCAGCATAATTGTATAGGAAAAAGATAATGACAAAAACTATCTTAATTTGCCATATCTTCACACTTTTCACCAGCATATTGCCTTATATGATATTCAAAAACCAAATAAAGAAAATTCTATTCCTACCAGCGATTTTAGTACTTCGGGGTCTCTTCCCTTGAGTGAATCAAGATACTGGAATTTTTTATCTTTTGCATTGATAATCGCCAAACACCAATGTATCTGTCGGTGGATAGGCACAAAAATCTGGAAAAAAATAAAAAATCAAAACAAATATGGGCGAGTTCTAATTTAATTATGCAAAAAGAATATAATGCGAAAGGAGGTAGAAAGTACTTTGTCACAGTCAATGAGATAGTATCCTAACTTCCTCATCGTAGTCCATCTTTTCACAGCTTTAAATCCTCCACTTCTCAACTACAGATTGACATAAGAATAAAAGGTGTTATCATTCAACTGAAAAGATAGAAGGAGAGCAATTAGAAAAGATAACTAAAGAGATATAACCAACCTTGTTGTAGAAAAAGTGTTGAAGAAATGACACTTGAGAAACTTCTTTGGTTCTCTACTTTCCCTCTCTTTCAGCAACTCAACGTAAACATTGATGACCTTTGATAGACAACAAATACAAATAATAAATAACACATAACCTATCAAACTAATCCATTATCATATAAGCTTAATTACACAAAAAATACCTCATCGTTCAACCATTGTCCTGGCCTAAGGCATTGCAACATTTTTCCTGTAATATCAATACCTGAGTTTTGATGTGTTACCAGGATCTTGCTGCATAAGAAAATCATAATACATCAAAAAAGGCACATTCCAAGTGTTCAAGTAGCAGGGAATACAAGCATCACTTACGAGTTGTTTCGATTAGAGAATGCAGATTCAATATCATCTTCGTCCTCCTCCGAAAGAGGAATGAATGGTTCACAAGGTATTTCCTGCAGACAGCAAGTCGAAATTTTCATAATTAAAATTTCTGACATTTGTACTTTTCCTAGTACGGCAACTAACAAAAAGAGAACTTACAGGCTCCAAAGGCTTCTTTACATGGCGTTGAGACTCAAACCAGGATCGCTTATTCTCATTAAACTGAATCTCGAATTCCAGAGCTTTTAATTTGGGATCACTCCTCTCAACATTCTTTAGCAGATTTTTGTATGCCTGAAGAGTAGGCACACTCAAATCCGGCTTTAAGGAGAATGAATCCAGCAACTTCCCGGCATCATCAACCCTAAAGTTACCATATGTGAGGACAAACGATGAAGACGGTTGAATAATTGGCTCCTCTGCCAAATTATGATCATCTACATTGCGTTTCTCAACTTCTTCTACACAGTCATCATCGGATAATATAACCTCCTCCCTAATATTTGCATTCCTCTCAACATCAACAACAGGTTCCTTCTCTTTAGGGAAGAACCTC
The DNA here is from genome assembly GCF_046630445.1 of Rutidosis leptorrhynchoides. Taxonomy (NCBI): domain Eukaryota; kingdom Viridiplantae; phylum Streptophyta; class Magnoliopsida; order Asterales; family Asteraceae; genus Rutidosis; species Rutidosis leptorrhynchoides. The sequence goes on from NW_027266593.1 coordinate 60,473, forward strand.
AAGGCACCAAAGGCCTTAGTCTTTGCTAGGGTGTATTTGAAGCTCAATGTATTCCCCATCTTATCCTCTTGTTCCTTGCTTCTTGTTTGAGAAAAAACAGCTGCTTTGGTTTTCGAGAATCCGAATTTGAGGATTCTAACAGGCGCATGGACTTGTCTGCGTAATGGGGGGGGGTTTCGTAACTGGATATCGAGAGATCCTCGAAGCTGTACTTAGTATGGGCTTATCGGGGCTGTGATGGATGGAAGGAGGCAGTAATTTAGGTTTTTTAGAGATATGAATATCGGGATATGGACTAAAAGATTCGTCGCTGCGCTTTCGATTCAAAGCGTACGCACCCATCGTCGGAGATGAAGAAATCTAAACCCTAGATACTTGAATCCCATTTACATATCCAGACAAAATCGAAATTAAACCCTTCACAAAGACAACAAAAAGGAAACAATTTCTATTCGAACCAGTACTGAATTACATAGCCAAGGTGTTAAAAATAGAGTAGTTGGCGCTTTGACCTTTAAGTATACATACATATTAGTATGATGTAATGTTCAAAAAAAAGAAAAAAAGTATATACAGTATTACGTATTTCTTCATTTTACTTTTTTTTTTTTTACCCAATCAGAATTACATCCGTCGAGAGTCTGACACTCGAGCTCTTCAGGATATTTCTTTAATCTTAACTTTAAATGTATTTATCCTCAAAAATATACTACTGTGCAAGTTCAAAGTGATTTGCTTGAGAACACAAATAATCTTACATTAATTAATTAGAATGTAGAAGAAAAATATATCCAGCTAATATTATATTATTGTAAGAAAAACTGATTGAAACAATTTCGTCGAGAATTCACTGAATTGATTTTCTCTTATATAAATAAATAAAACTTGAAAGTTTTGTATGCTGGAAATGCTTGATACAATGATACTATCTATCTATATACAGAGAAATTTAAAGAGTTTATTCTTATTAGTAAAATACTTATTAATTATTAGAGGATAGTTATATCACTTGTTATTGGATTTAATTATATGACTCATTAGTATTTATTTTTAAACTTCATAAAAGTTTAAGTTAGCTATAAAATTTTATTATGATATTTTGATATAAGGATTTGAGCTATATATATTGCTTGATCCTTTCTTGTTACTGAGAAAAATAAATATAAAAATTTTATTTAATAAATAATGATTGTTTCTCTATATCAATTTTTTTTTCTATCCTGTTTATTAATATTTACAGAACTAAAATAAAAAAAAAATGCCTGACAATTCCCTCTCGCACCAATCAGCTGCTAATTCATCTTCATCAGACCTATTCGAGTTCAACTCACCTGTAGTTCTGAAAATATTTTCATATAAAAAAATTACAGTTTATCTCGATGAAGATAACTTTCTATTCTGGAAGCAACAAGTATTCCTCATGGTGAAACAATACCGCCTTCACCGTATCCTCGAGGGAACGACAACTATTCCTCTTGAAAAGATAAAGAACTCCAATAGATTTTTGGTTGAAAATCCAACTTTCATTATCTATGAGCCGCAGGACTCTGTCCTAGCTTCATGGTTCCTCTCCTCGATTAGTCCCTCGCTACTGCCCTTGCTTTTTGGTAAAGACACTGCCTTTGAAATCTGGAGTACTCTATGCAAACAGTTTGCAACTAAGTTGGCTGCTAAAAAGTTACACTACCAAAATCTCCTTTTCAATCAGCGCAAAGGAGATCTCTCTATGAGGGAATATCTTTCTCGCATAAAAACCCTATGTGATAAGTTTGTTTTGTGTGAAAAACAAACCGATAACTTTGAACATATCTCTTATATCCTGAACGAGCTCCCAGCTGAATATGAGTCAACCATTGTAGTTATCTCAGGTAGCAAATCGACCCTTGATTTAGACTCTGTCACTACCATGCTCCTAGATGTTGAAGCTCGACAAAAGTCATTTCTCACTCAAGATGTACCTCATGCTAATGTGGCTATCCATCAATCACCATCACAACACTCAGCTCATTCGTCATGGAATTCTCCCGGTCAATCCAATCACATGGCATTTCAAACTAGATATCGACCCTCATCAAGGCCTCTCGCCCGTTTAATCAATCTCGAGGTCGAGGACGTGGTCGCTTCGAAACTAGGCCTCAATATCAGATATGTGGTAAGGTCTGCCACCTTGCCCACAAGTGTTATTTTCGATTTGATCAGTCCTTCGTTGGAGCAAACCAAACCCCTCCCCAACAAAACCTGCATCATACACACTCCCCTGCCTCAATAAGTGCAAATGCTTGTATCTACAACCCTATTAACACACACCAATCCACCCCTCAATCTTTTCCACAACAATCCATTTTTCAAACCTATCATACCCCTCCATCCAACAACTATTTTGCATCTCCATCATCGACTGCCCCACCCACTCATTCTACACAAACCGAACAAGTTGTAGGTGCTGCTCAAGCATTCATCACCATGCCTAATATGGTTTTAGATGACTCTTGGTATCCGGACTTTGGGGCTACCAATCACCTTACTCATTCTGGCAGTAATTTGGAGACTTCTGCACCATTCCATGGTTCAGGTAAAATCCTTGTGGGTAATGGAAATATTGTGAATATTGCAAATATCGGCCAATCCACATTTTCTTCCAGTCCGAGGCCTCTACACCTATTTAAATTGCTGCATGTGCCCCACATTATGAAAAACTTATTATCAATATCACAATTTACCAAGGATAATAACGTTTTCTTTGAATTTTACCCTGATATTTGTTTTGTTAAGGATATCCAGTCCAAGCAGCTATTCCTTCAAGGAATTGAATGCAATGGTCTATATCAGCTGTCACTTCCAAAGTCTACCTCATCTTTGAGTTTGTGTCCCACTACTCCTAAGCCCTATGAAGTGTCACCATCTTCCTTCTCTTATGTAAATAATACTGTTTTGACTCAATGTAATAGTGTTACTAAGGATCTTAGTTTCACCTTGTGGCACCGTAGATTAGGACATCCCTCTTTTGAGGCTCTTCGTCAATCTCTTAGCAAATGTAATGTCACTTTCAGTGTTAATGAAAGCAAACTTTTTTACACTGCTTGCCAACTTGGTAAAAGTCATAAATTACCTTTTACTAATTCTTCCACCGTATACACTGCTCCACTTCAATTAATTATGGCTGATTTATAGGGACCAGCTCCAATAGTGTCCAATGGGTTACATTACTACATAACTTTTATTGATGCTTACACTCGGTTCACATGGATCTATTTGCTGTCAAAAAGATCCGATGCTTTACAGACTTTCATTGACTTCAAGACAGCCGTTGAACTTAAATTTGACACTAAAATACTTGCTTTTCGGAATGACGGTGGTGGCAGAGAATTTATCAGTTTCTCCAAGCTGCTAGCAAATAGTGGCATTCAACATAGGTTTTCTTGTCCTCACACTTCAGAACAAAATGGCCTCATTGAGAGGAAGCATCGTCAGATTATAGACGTTGGACTCTCCCTCTTAGCACAAGCATCCATGCCACTTTTCTATTGGACTGATGCCTTCACTATAGCTATTTTTCTTATCAATAGGGTTCATTCTAAGGCTTTATCAGGCTGCTCAACAATTTGAGAAGCTCTTTCTTAAACCTTCAGACTACTTGATTCTTCGTGTGTTTGGATGCCAATGCTTCCCTTGCCTGAGAAGCTACAACAATCATAAGTTGAAATTCATATCCGTGTCATGTACATTTCTCGGATATAGCTCTGCTCACAGAGGCTACAAGTGTCTCGACCCAAATGGTTGTCTCTATATCTCTCGCCATGTTCGGTTCAATGAAGACATGTTTCCCTTCAACAAACAACATACCATCTCTCCTCAAATATCCCATGTCCCAAGCTTCCCAACCCCTTTTCCTATTATCCCATCTTCAGCACTGGTAGAATGTACCTCCTCACCATTAGCTTCCCTACCTTCACCCTCACCAGCAACACAAATAGATTCTCCCGTCATACATGAGCCTGATTTGAATCCAGAATATGATACTGAAAGTGAACCTGGTGTAGACTCCTTACCACTTACTCCACCACCCATTGTTCCTCCATCTCATTCACATGGCAGCTTTGCCAGAAAATATTCCAACTGAAATTTATGATGCTTTATCTCAACCTGAATGGAAGAAAGCTGTTAATGTGGAATATCAAGCACTTGTATCGAGTAAAACATGGACTCTTGCTACTCTTCCCTAGTCTCGGTATCCGATTGGTTGTATGTGGCTCTTTAAAATTAAAAAACATGCATATGGCACTATTGCTCGATATAAAGCTAGACTCGTAGCTAAAGGCTACTCTCAAGTTGTTGGCTCTGACCATACTGAGACTTTTAGTCCAGTGGCACGAACTCAAACTATTCGAACTATTCTGGCTGTAGCAATCTCCAAACAATAGAAAGTTCGGCAAATAGACTTCAACAATGCGTTTCTCAATGGTACACTTCATAAGGAAGTCTACATGACACAACCACCTGGTTTCGAAATATTATCACCCTATGACTCTCCCTTAGTTTGCAGACTCCACAAAGCCATCTACGGCCTCAAGCAAGCTCCACGCGCCTGATTTGACACCTTAAAGAGCCATCTTTGTGCCCTCCAATTTATCCAATCGCAAGCTGACACATGTTTATTCATTCGATTCTCAAATGGGTTCAAATGGGTGTACCACGTATTTACTTGTCTACGTGGAAAATTTAATTCTTACAGGTGATAATGACTCTGTTATAAAAGATATTATTACAGAGATGGGTAAACAATTCTCTGTGAAGGACCTTGGTTACATATACCAGTTTCTCGGTATGGAGTTTAAACACCTTCCAAGTGGTGTGCTCATGTCTCAAAAGTCATACATATGTGAATTGCTTGAGAAAACAGGTATGATGGATGCTAATCCTCTTCCTACTCCAATGGTTGCTCATCAATCTATCACTAAAGAAGATTGGAGCTCTTCAATATTATATGCAATACCAGGCCTGAAATTGCATTCAGTGTAAACCAACTCAGCCAGTCCATGAAACGTTCGCTTAATGTTCACTGGCGAGGAGTTAAACGTATTCTGCATTACCTCAAAGGCACACTCAATCATGGGCTTCTATTTTGCCCATTCACTAATCTCACTCTCACTGCATTTGCGGATGCAGATTGGGCCAAGGAATCCAACACTTTTCGTTTAGTCAGTGGATATTGTATTTATCTTAGAGGGAACCTCATTGCATGGTCTTCAAAGAAACAATCAGTTGTTTTACAATCTATCTCTGAAGCAGAATACAGAAGTGTTGCAGATACCGTGTGTGAAGTCGTATGGATTACCGCTCTACTCAAGCAGATGCACATCACACCAATAAGACTACCTACTATATGGTGTGACAACACTGGGGCTGTTGCAATATCAACCAATCCTGTCCATCACTCTCGAACCAAACATGTAGAGATAGACCTACATTTCATACGAGAGAAAGTACAAACCGGGCAAATTCAGATAAACTATATTCCTACTGCCAATCAAATTGCTGATGTATTAACTAAGCCTCTCACTGCTGCGTGCTTCACTCACCTGCGGCAACAATTGTGTGTCCTTGCACCAAAAGAAATCTCATCTAACTCATGAAAATGCAACTTCAATAAAGGGAATATTAGAGTATAGCTGTAGCACTTGTTATTGGATTCAATTATATGACCCATTAGTATTTACTCATAAGCTTCATAAAAGCCCAAGTTGGCTACAAAACCCTATTATGATATTCTGATGTAAGGACTTGAGCTATATATACTGCTCGTTCCCTTCTTGTTACATTCTAAGAAAAGGAAATATAAAAACTTCATTTAATAAACAATGGTTGTTCTTCTCCAATATAGTAGCTATTGCTCTATTTGCTGACATTAGTATCTGCCAACTAGTATATGCAAATAAGCCTGCCATTGGATTTGGTTGAATTTCAGACAAGTTGCACCACAGCAGCAATCCTTATGAGCCATTTTGGAGAAGATCAGCAAGCTCGTCAAATAACAGAGCAGTACGCCAGCCCCACCCCTTGGGAGCTTTCGGCAAAAGTGTGCCTCTTTGCTTGAAGCTTCCAAACACCGTCACTTCTCTTTTTGAAGGACAGATCAACTAAAAACCATACTAAAATATATTAAAAATGTGCCACATGACCAGCTCTAAATATTTTGTACAAGAAAGTCACCTGATAACGAGCGGTAACTTTTTCACAAGTGTCGACGTACATATGAACCTGAAACAATTAAGACGCATAAGCAAAATGTATCTTGGCAGTTTGTTGAATGCAACTGCAAACTATCACTAACAGCATTCTTCTTGTTACCTTCCTAATGGGATCGGATATTTCTGCTTTTCGTCGGTGAAGAAATAAACCTGAAATTATCAAGGAAATCAGTTCCTGAAAGTCGTAAATAATATTTCAAGAACAAAATATCAACCGATTAGAAATAATACCAAGAGTTCGACGTCCTTGAGGATCTTCGTCATTGAAGGCCTGTACACTGACCTGCATGACCAGAAATAACTTTAAACTAGTACCAATTACCAAGTAAAACACAAACGGATTGCCTTTTCAGCTTATAACTGAACAGGGTGACAATAACACACACAGAATGATTAGTCTCATTTTCTATACCTTCCACAAAGAACCAGCATAAAAAAATTCAGGAGAGTGCTTGACTTGACTATCACTGAGCCTGTGAACATCTTCAAATTCAATCCTGAGGAATAAGCACAGAGTTCGTCGACATTACCCTTCATTTAGCAATAAATATTATCTGAAAAATGAAATAACGAAGACACTGATCTTGCGACGGGCTGAAAATGAATAAATTGCTTGAGCTGAAATCAGGATCTTCCATATTTAAGGGACAATATTATATAACAGAGGAATAATAGCAGTAGATTACTCTATTACGCCACAAAAACAAATAAATAAAAACAGACGAACAAGTTTGCAAAGCAAATATGTAAGTTCTTACCCAAATCGAAAAGGAGGAAAGTGATTTAGTGGTGTTTTCATGTCCAACGATATTGAAGAACTGTTAGCATTCTCCCATTCAATAGGTTGCTCTGGGGAATGGAGCATTTGGACTCCAAAGCCACTAGTACTCGTTCCAGCCACTGAAGTGCGGCTTTGTAGATCCGACTCATAGCCTCTCTGGCTAGCACCATTGCTCCCTCCCTGACTCAACCCAACTAAAGCAGTCAAGCCATCTCCAGTTAGGTCTCCATTATGCTCAGTTCTCGCATCAGAATCACCATTAGCAGGGGCCTGCTGGATATTTCTATTCCCCGTACCAAAGGGCACACGGGAAAAGACAAAACGCGTAGGAGGCCAAGCATCGGTAGGAACAAATGTAGTTCCACGTCCAATACCAGCAAGCCCATCAATTGGTCCTCTCACATGCACCCTCACAGGCCTAAAAAGGCCATTTCCTTCACCTTGAGCAGAATCAGCAACATATACACTTCCCATATCGCTAGATAAAGCGTTTTTGATGATCTTGCACATAATAACCTGAAGTAGAAACTCCCTGTGCAATCCCAAATGGTTGTTTGCAAGAACATGCCATACTTGTATGGCAACATTTTTTGCATGTGTAGGCCCCAATATCTTGCACCCGTTGGCTTAAGAGCATCTACGTTATAACAAATGAAAATAATCAAGTGATATTCTATTCAGTGCTCACACAGAAAATTGAGCAGCCGATGGTCTAACGTATTGTAAATTTGTAATAAATAATCAGACGATCTAGATTAGAATTTAAAACGGGCTATCAATATAATATTCTAAAAGGCATAATATATAGAGGTTGGAATAAATTTGAGTCACTTATGCCAAGAATAGCCAGATCAAAAAATTGGCCGAGAATTTCATTGGTAACAAGGATATAAAAAAGAAGCATAAACTATAGGAAGAGAACATATCTATGTAGTACCGAACCTGCAGCCAAAGACTGTCATTCACTGCCTGGCAAGGGAAACCTAATTCTTCAAGCTGCTTTCTAACATTCAACAAAACCTCAAAGGACATGTTGCAGTATAAAAGAGAACCTCCCTCAAATATATTAACAAAAGCATCATACTCATCTTTGCGAATCCCACAATTCCCTTTAGCATGATCTTTTACCTGTCTTCTACCAACAACCCTGCCACCCCATGAAAGGGGCGGTATCCCACAACGCCCCCAATCACTGAGCATAAGACTCTCACAAGATGAGTCCATTGTGGAGCAATGTCGCTGGTCACTGCCAAGCCAGCTGTTGTTATTTAACTGATAGCAAGAGTCCTCTTCCGATGGCCCCTCCATAGCCACTCCACTCCCTAGTCCGCTTGTCCTGACACCAACTGGCATTTCAACATAGGAAGACATAGCCCTAGTACCACTTGTACCTGAAAATGTGCTACTAAATGAAGAAGATTGACCCATACTGCAGGGATACATCCTTTCTGAATTTGATTGATCGTTTCCATGTTGTAGAATCTCTATGTTGGAATCAGGAACTCCTGCTCCAAAGTCTATCACACGGTCTTTAAAGTTACCCAAAAGGTCATGAGCAGCATTACAACCCAAACAATCTTTCAAACTTAAATGTCCAAGTTCGGACTGCATGCTTTGATGACTAAGGCTATCAACAAGATTTTTACCCTTTATTCTAGAAGAATCAGATTGAATGTCTGCCTCCATCTCAGATCCAAAACTTCCTTGCTCAGAACTTTCTTTTGTGCAGAGAGCACCTTTAGCAAGAAGTGTGTACAGCGCCAACTCAAACCTTTAAATTAAAGAGAAGTCAGAGTGACTTCACAGAAAATAATATTCCAAAATCTATAGTAGCAGTTTTCTCTGCAACTTACCTTTTCTCTTCATTAGGTACCCATAGTTCATCTGAGGTCAGCAAAGAATGCAAAGTTTGGGAGGAAAGTTTCGGAAGCATCTGTTTAAAATACAGGTAAAGTCTGTAAGAAGTTATCAAAGATTACTGGTTAACCCAAACACTGAAATACAAATGTTGTAACAGAGTCCTTAACAGTGAGAATTGAGCAAGTAAGGTGCCATACATATTTTAGGTATCAAGTTAAAGACTCTTGTGACTCTAAATGATTAATTCAAGTTGGTAGTCTAAAATAGAAGCTATAATTCCGCATGTATTCGTTCACGTCGTTTCATTTCAATTGGCATCGACAGAACGATAAGAAATGTTTATTACTATATTTAACTTTACATTGTCTCTACCATTTACCTCTTTCAACTCTGTGGCACCACTTTGACAAAGGTATCCCCAACAAGCATTTCTGACACGTTCTCCATGGATCCCATAGTCTTGGTTCTCCGCAAAAGTCTGCATTAGAAAGCAAATACTGTTATGGTCAATTTTAAAGAACGAGGAACAAAAAGACGGGACAAGAGCAAAGGTAAAAAACATCAAACCTGATACGCCAAGAAATTTGATGTCCACAATTCAGATATGATGAAATCTGTACAGATTGTACATAAATCCTGCATGAAAGATTCAAGATGCAAGGCCAATCAAAAGAAGGGAATCTCCTAATATAGCCAGAAAAAAGTCAAAACAGAAATATGTTTCTGAAATCTCGGATTATTCATTTCGCCTCAGGACTAAAGAAGAGCATGCCTAAGTATTCACATACCTGAAGATCGAGGAAAGAAGCAGCAGCCAACACCCGGAATGCATTATTATCGTTAAGTTTAGCATGATGCCCGTAAAGATATGCTAGAGCCACATCAATTGCCTCGCTGTTCACATTCTTATCATCTATATTCAGGTTAACAACCGGAGAACTAGCCTCTTTCCAAGGGCCGTGTAGCATGTTCCTGCCATACCAAAGAAAGATTTTTAAAAAGGAAAAATGAATTTGCACCAAGTAATATAATGATGAATATCTATCTACAGAAGAATGTTTCCAAATTACAACTCTGGAAGCATATACAGATTCTCATAGCATGATGTAGAAAATATCCGTTGTGAAACTTATAATTTTGACAGCAAGGCTTAGGTCAGCTGACAGACATAAAAGCAAAGCTACCAGAGAGTGCAAAATGTGAATCTATCGTTATTTAAATGTTCATCATCTTCTTAGCTTGCACATAATTTCTTGACTGCTCATTTCGAAAATAAATAAGTAAGGTACCCACCTAAAATGAAAACAAAAGTAGTTACTAGTTCGAGTAGCAGGTCAGCAACAAACCGACGAAAAATATATTTAAAACAAACAACCAATCAGAACACATTAATATGCCAAATTAAATACTTGTACCAGCTAAATCAATTAATACAAGAAAACATTGCAAGAAATACAAAGAGAGACCTGAAGTAGGAGCTCCTAGAGAGAATCAAGCGATGGAGGTGGTAAGTGGAGCTCATGGCGTGGACAACGACGTCTGAGAAGGAGCCGGCATTGAAGCCTTCCAATTGGATGTGATCACAGAGGGAGGTCAAGTTGCAATCGAGTGCTCGAAGCTCGGAGCTGCTCCGGTCGTTGTCGGAGAGCTGCGAGGGCTGGATCGTAATTTTCATGGGCTGGAGATGGTACGGGAAGGACCTCGACGATGAAGAAGGGGGAGAAGAAGAAGATGAAGAGGGCTTAGAGTATTGCGCTGCCATTTATCGACAGTGTAAGATAGAATTAGAGAGTGGATTTTGCATAGTGCTGCCTTGCCTGCACACAGAGAGATAGTCTGTTTGGATGACGAGAATTAGAAAAAGGAAAATGGACGAATGTTTGGTGAGGGAGAAGCAATAGATAGATTATTAGATAGGGATAATTACACTTTAAAACTATACCCAAAATCACTTGGGTCCGAGAACTATCTAACGTCACATACGGGTCAGCAAACTATGCTCCTTTTAACGTACAAGTCCACGACATTAGTGAGTGTCCACATGTCACTAATAGTACGTTTGTTAATTTTCCGAAAATTGACATAGAATTCCAGAAGTAAATTCAAATTGGGATTAGGGTTCATCATCATTCCTCAATAATCTCATCGGATTTCCCGAACATGACATGTTCACGACAACTTTTTTCAGAATATTTCACTTTTTTGTATCAAATATGGTAGGACACCTTGGGACAAAGTTGGACACAAACACTTTTTAAAAAATAGTTTAAAAATAAATAAAAAATTTTACATATAATTTATATTAAAAAATTTATATTTATTTTGGGACGGACGGAATAATTATCAGCCTACCCTCGATGTTTATAGAATTACACAATCTAATTTAAACTATCTCGACTCCACATCCCTCTTTTTTATCGGACGACACAACCTCTCGAATCTCGATCATAATCTCCAATCCACCTCGCCGTCGATCCGTCTCGCCGTCGATCTCTTCGATCCATTTGGGCGGTCATCTTTTCCGACGAGATCGTGGCGTTCGACGAAGATCTCGAAGGTTTCGTCACCATGGGGTTCCTTTTCTATGAACGTGTCTGGGAATTTATGTATGCGTCGGCTTAGGGATATCCTTTTGTATCGAAAGTTCTTGCTTCATTTCTTGTTTTACCAGTTTGTTTTGATGTGTACCTGATTGGGGTTGTAGTTGACGACGATGGAGAAGGAATATGTAGATATGAAGAACGCAACCCCTCTGCAAGCCTTGCGGTGGCTGAGATTTTGAGAATTCCGATGAGATTACTGAGGAATGATGATGAACCCTAATCCCAATTTGAATTTACTTCTGGAATTCTATGTCAATTTTCGGAAAATTAATATGGTTGATGATGAACCCTAATCCCAAATCGTAAGATGAATTTTGTTAAACGAAATGCCAAACATAAAAGTTGTCTTTGAACCCTATACTTAATTTAGTTGTACAAATAGGTCCTTATAATCAATATTCTTTGGTTGTTAGCCTGAGTTGTTCTGTCCGGTATTACACCAAATTGTCTTGTTCTTTCAGTGTCAAATTGTCCCGTCCCGTCTAACAAACACACCCGATCAGACCCGTTATGTGCCTAACAATGCTGATGTGGCTTTTTATTTAATTTTTTTTAAGATCTCTTGTTATCATCATCCATGGTTTGGCATCCATCTTCAAAGCCGACATAAACATCACCACCAATCCTATCTCCAACGATCAGGTTTAAATTAGACACCAAAACCAGTCCCTCTCCTTCTCCTTCACCTTCATTCATAATTAGTTCTATTCTATCCTTCAGCTACCATCGGCCCCGAAGAAACAAAGTACCAAACACTATTTACGATTCTATCTCTAAGTCTGTCCAGATCCAGAGTAGTCAAACCAAGCACGACGCCTCATCTCTCTGTTATTCGTCTTCCCCGCCGCGTTTGAGCACTGGAAAATTAGGGATTTTGTCCCGATAAAAGATTTAGAGATTTAACAAATTAGGAATTTTGACAAAATCAGATGGCTACTCAAATTAGGGGTTTTGAGATTAGGGATTTTTTACGAAACAGGTTCAATTAATAATCAATGAATATTCCTCTGGTAAGATGTTTTGAATTTAGCTTTAAAAAAAAGATGTTTTGAATTTATAAGCTTTTTTTTCGGTAGTAAGGAGGAAACTTGTCATCAGTAAGATCTTCATTCTCCTCTGCTGTTGTTTGGGGAAGACGACCAAAGAAATCGATGTCGTTCACAGTCACCGACGGAACGAATTTCCAAATCTCCACCTATTCGGTGTTTCTAGATATGAAGCTATAAAAGGGAGTAAAGAAATAAAAAATACTTATAAGATTGTATTCTTTTCGTCTTAATTATATGTAAAAATTTGTATATATTTTAGGACGAAAATAATATTTTTTTTTAATTCGTTGATGGGGGAGAGAGAATATAAATTTTAAGGAAAGTTGAGAGAGGCGGCTCTGGCAACAGTGGTAGTGGTGGAAGAGACTCGGTGTGGTGGTGGAGGATGCGATGTGGTGATAGTGGGTGGTGGAGGAGAGCCAAGTTTAATGGTAGGTCATGTCAGTGAACATGTGGCATCCATTATGGGAGTTAACGGCGACGTTAAAGCCACGTTGCCGTTAATAACGGCACTGACCTGAATGTTAGACGGTGCATAGTTCGGGGACCCATATGTGGCTTTAGTTAGTTTTCGGATCTGTGCGTGATTCGGCCCATAGTCCAGGGACCCTCCACGTAATTATTCCTATTAGGTATAGATAGATACTACTATGCAAATTGCAAACGAATAGGCTTGAACCATTTGTAACATTGGCGCGTGCTAAGTTAGTTTATCACGTGTCGTACGGAGAATGGTTAGTTTTGATAACCGCGGTTCCCTCATCAGACAAGTTAACGACGGTGTGGGTTTCGGACCTTTCACACTTAACGAGAGGGGTCTTTTACGAATAAAAATACTAAATATGGAGATAAATTAGAAGTGTTTAGAATTAGAAGGGCCAAATGTGTAGTTTTGCCGAAACTTTTTTTATTTTTTATTTTTTTGGCTTAAACGACCTCGTCGGATCGCCCTCTCTTTCTCTCCCTCTCCCCTGCTGTCTACTACAGTATGAACTCGATTCGATGATGTTAAACCTTCATTAAACCCTTTGAAGGTCTTCTGCTGCTCTCGGTCAACACTGAAGAAGGTATGCCATGTGCGCACATCTGAAGCAACACGATGATTTTTTTTTCACCCATTGAAAAAATCGTTTTTTATTCAATTTTGTGTTCAATTAATCAGCTGCTAAAAGTATAGTTACAGTGATTTTAATGAATATATCAGTGAAACTATAATCCCGGTCCCTACAATGAAAATATATATATATATATATTTCAACTTAAATGAGCAGGCTACTCTTCTTTTTTATTGTGTTTTCTTGGTGAATTAATTCGAAATTGATTCGTTTCGTACTAGCTGGAATTGGAAGCTCTTCTTAATTTTTTTGCTCCACTTATTATTCTTTATCTCGTGATGACTCGAATTCTCAATATCAGATTGGCAAGGCATAAAAGTGCTCTGGAACTGGA
>NW_027266594.1:0-74444 GCF_046630445.1 Rutidosis leptorrhynchoides
TATACAAGGAAATATTTTATACAAATACACATATGCAAAATACTATTACAAGTTCAAGATACTAAAAAAAATACATGGTACTGTACGCATTACCTCCTATCACTGTTTCACTCTACAAATACATATAATACTTAATACTACTTACATGTTTCTTACATTAAAATACAGACAAGTCTATATACAACTACCAAAACCACAGCCGGCAGCCTTGAACACTGCTTTGGCAGCCTCACCATTTTGCAAATTCCAATCTTAGAGACCATTACCTGCACAAAACAACAAGACATTTATTATAAAATTCTAACAGTCATATAGGACAACAAATAAACAAATTAAAAGACCACACTTTTTGACAACCAGGTTAGACAGAAAATTAAACAAACATTACAACCTTACTTTGACTAAAATCAGACTAGACAGTCAAATAAATAAAACTAATCACCATACTCAGGCAGTTTCCTGCATGCCGGGCAGAGCTGCAACTGATACAGTCAGCCCATTCTACTCACACACCCATGTTCTCCAAGTCCCCAGACACACACACACAGCCCCTAGCATGTTATAATACAGTTTCACCGGACTAACCATGAAAGAGAAAACTAGAAACTACACTTAACAGCAACAACACAAAACAGAATTCAACAAGCACAAAAACAGGACATTCTGCCCAGCACAGGTCAAGCAGGACCAAACTGAGCAATCAGAATCATTAACAACTCAGTAACTGATAATCCGGCCACAACACAGAATAGAAGGAAATCTAGTCAAACAAAACTGTCCTAATGAATTCTCAACCAAGCCAGTGAACAACCTTCAGCTTAACAGTTAGGAGTAAAGGCAGACGTTTAAGCATGCCAAATCACCAACCTTCAGCTTATCTGTCTGTTGAAAACAGCAAGGAAACGGCTGAAAACTCGCTTGTCCCAGTAGTGGAAAAGTTTCCTCTCGCCACTCTTACCCTCCGCACAGCCGATTCCAATCTCACAAACAACACAGCAATTCAAGGTAAAAACCCAAACCAAAAATTCAAGTCGAATTTAAGTAAAACGTACATAAACAAGTCTAGGATGCATGGTAAAACAACATATATAGAAATTAAGCAAAAACCCCAATTGTGCGGATGAACCCTAAATCACTAAAATTGAAATTAAAACTTACACGGTTTGAGTTAGAAGAAAATTGATGATAGAATATTGATCCTGGTAATGAGAGGAACATTTCTATACGGGGGTCGAGCTCCGACGTCGCCGGAAAGACACGGACGACGTCGAGCAGTAGAGATGTCGAGAGAGAGAACGGAGGAGAAGAGGAAGGAAGAAGAAGAGGAAAATGACTGGACCGATCGGTCCCGTCCATTTTACATCGAATCAAATAAAATCGATTCTAGTACTAAAAGACTAAACTGTTCCTTAAAGTTTAAAGTAATTACACAAATATTAACATGACATCATTCGGTCATCATAAAGTCAATGGTTTTATGGTCATTTCATAGTGGAAAAATCGGTTCTGTTGATTTAAATTGAAACGCTTCGGTTTGATTTTTAACTGATCAATTCGGTTTGCTTCTATATCATCCGAACCTGTAAGTAAAGTCAATTGTACCCTTCTGTTTTTTAAAGTATATACAAAATGTCCAAAGCGTCAGTTTTAAAACAAGGTTTATTCTGGTAATTTTAAACAAAACCGAACCTGTTTTAGCTTCCGAAGCAAATAAAATAATTTCTACTAGTTGAAAAATCATGAAATTTTTACAGTAAGCTAAAATTATTATTTTCTACGAAATATAAAAAAATTAAGAATTTTCCGAAGTCAGATTTAATTTATTTTAATTTCTGAGTTAATCAAGTTTTTAAGAAATGATTTTAACATAACAAAGTGTTTCCAAAATTATTTAAAGTCATACTTCAACTTGGGGAATTATTTAAAAATATCAGAATATTATTTTGGAAGTATTATGTAAATTTTTATAGTATTTATTCTAATATATATAATGTTAATTAAACAATTAAATCAAATAAATAATCTTAAAATAAAGGCAAACATAGAATAAATTGAAAGGGGGATTAATCTTAAAGATTAGAACTAATACGACGAGAGTGACGAGTAGGATTAAATTCGAATAATTTCCTTTAAGCGCTAGCACTTACGGAATTGATAATCGATATTCGATAGGTCGATAAATCGCTACGCTAAAGTTAATCGAAAGGAACGATTCAAGGAGCAATTCAAGGTGAGTGATACTTTCTTGTTCATTATGAAATTATGTTCATGTTTTATGAAATATACCTATACTACTATGCTGTAATTTATGACTATATCGAGGTTTGCGAGTATTTAAAATATACGGCGTAGTTACTATTATACTTTAGAAAACTGAAGAGAACTTTCAAAGACGTAAAGGCGAGGTTTCTAATTATTCTTAACGACGAGGTTTAAAGCAAGTTATACATAGCATAGAATACGAACCCAAATAAAAATGTTTTCATTACAGAGGATTGGGACGACTTGTGCGACCCAATCCGCATCACAGAGGGTTCGGTCGACTTTGTGGCGACCTAATCCGCCCACAGAGTACTTGGTCCTTGCGACCCCATGGTTACGGTCTGATCAGAGGGTACGACAATTTATTTACGCCCATGGTTTCGGGTGTCGAGGTTATTAGGTTACTATAGCGGGTCGCTCCTGTTATAGTTCCTAATGTTTTTCACAGAAAGGGGTTCGATAAGTTTCCACAGATATTTTCGAGGAATTATAAGTTTCACAGATATTTTCGAGGAATTATAAGTTTTACAGATATTTCGAGGAATTATAAGTTTTCACAGATGTTTTCGAGGAAGTATAAGTTCTATAATGTTTTCGAGGTATTTTAATGACAAAGCAAATTTTAATGTTTACGAATTCAAAGACTTCCAAAAAGTATTTCAAAGAAATGTTTTAAGAAAAACCTCACTAAGCATTATAGCTTACGTTTTCGAAAAATCTATTTCTTTCTCTTCAGGCTAAGTAGACGATTTCCGACGAGAGAAACCAAGGACGATAGCATACTAGGCGGGCTCTTCGGCATTAGGACTCCTTCCCACGGATTTCTTAAGTATGATGTATTTTGAATAATTATGTGTTACTTCCGCAAGACTTAATTGGAAAGAATTATATTTGCTAATGAACTCGAGATTATATTTAAATGTGAAATCAAAGTTAAGCCAAGTTAAATTAAGATAAAAGTCAAAGTCAAAGTAAGTAAAGTCGGCGCCGCTTTCGATCGGATCGAGGCGGTCGGGAGCGGGGCCCACATTTGATTAGGAGTATATTTTTAAATTATATATATAAAAAAATCACATGCCAAATTTTAATTCGCTAATAAAAACTACATGTCGATTTTCGGTTCGACAATAAAATATGCAATTGGAACAAATAAAAAAATTATTCCTCTTATCTATATAAGATTGGAAACTTATTAGTGACTATAGTGATTAGTCATTAGGAATTAATAATTAAGTTTATTTGTAGGGTATATATTTTAGTTACAGATTAGTGCGAGTTTATCTATACCTTTATGTGTGTTTTTATAGACGATATCCTATATTATATATATGATATATATATATATATCTCATATCTCATATGTTTTCGGACACGACATGTGAGTTACGCATAGTCATCATGTTTAAAATTAAGGACTCATATAGTCGACTCCGCACGATAGAATTAAGTTTTGTTGTTGTTGTTTTTGTTTTAGTGTTTACTCTTGCATTTCAATAAATTTCAATAAATCTCTTGCATATTACTTTTTTTTTTTTAATTGTTGGCAGGCCATGTTCTTTTTTTTTTTTCAATAGAAGAGGGAATAATTTTAATCTATTAAAATGGTCGAGTAAAATCATGTTAGTTTATCGATAATTTCGAGATGAAACTCATCCAATCCTTCAAACTAGAATAAAATTCTTGATATTATCGATAAATATTTTACACGACTCGAATACTGGGATTATTTACAACTGAAGTCAATACAAAACGATCAAAGATATACAAAAAACAAACAAATAAAAAACAAGATCAAATACATGCCTTCCTTTATTATTAATGTATTTTTATAGAAATTATGAATATTCTAGAACAAATCATCAATGATATGATCACTTTTTTCATTAAAAAAACTTGATTTTTTTTTCTTAAAATACATCTTGATGAGTGGCTAAATTATGGTGCAAGTGTTATACTTACACATGATCTCAATATATCAATCGTATATATATTGCATTGCTTTAATTCAAAAAATTTATTGTTATTTAATACTCTTTTTGTATTGTTTTAGAAGAAGTTTTGTCTTGTTTTGGTAATATTAATGCTACTATTTTCAAGATAAAATTTATTTTCATTTTATTATTTTATCTTTTCTATTTTTTATTTAAATAATATTTTCTCACTTTGTTTTTGTCTTAATGAAAAGAAAGAGAAAATGATAAATATATAAAATTTGCATTAAAATTTTAAAAATATCATCTATTTAAAGATAAAAAATTCTCCAAAAACGTCATCTATTTATAGACGGAAGGAGTAATTTTGATTAATCCTAACCCTCAGCCACAACTTTTATGTTGTTACAAAAAGTGTATTACTACTTTTTTTCCTTACATATCTGAAGACCGTAAGATCCACATAATTACACGTTCTGGTTTCAAATAATTCTAGAACAAAATGGAGAGGGAGACAAAATTATGAACATCCAAATCCACGCCAATCAATACTTCACACTTGTCATTCTTTTTTTAATTTACAAATAGACAAATTGAATCATCTCAATTGATAATAATTTCCAGATAAAATTCAAATCTTTCAAAATATATAAAATCGTTTCGTTGATATTATAGGTGATATATAATTTGAAAACATATTTCATTAAAGAAAAGAAATGACACTCTTAATAAACATTTTATCACAATATATAGTGCCAATATTATTTGTCTATATTTGAGAATTTCACATTGAAATATCTTCATCTGTCATGGCATGAAGCTAGGAAGAAACAATCTTCAGTCGGTTTAGTAATGCAGTTCGAGTCGATTAAATAATTAGATCCAGTCAGTAATTAGTTCAAGTCAATTGTCAGTATGGAGTCTATGAGAATGATGTTGCTGATCGAGTATGCAAGGCCTAAATCCACCCTATATTAGTTGGACTGATGCTTTTAGCCAGGTGTTCAATAAAGCCCAATTTTTCTTCTTAAATTTTGTTCTCTTCCGCTTCTCTTCTAACTACCTCTCTCTCCTTCGTCACTTATTATTTTCTGGCGACCTCTCTTCGTCGGATTTCTTTCAGTTACGACGTCCGATCGGGGTATCAGAGTTGTGATCCTGAGCTTCTCTAAGCTTTTTTATTCGATTATGTTTAGTTTTGAAAATTGCCAAACAGACTCTGTTTTGCGCAAAAATGCCGTCTGACACAAATACTCGTGTACAAGAGCTTTTCAAGCGTCCTCCTCTTATCGATCGTCACTTTTTAGAGATTAAGGAAGGTGTTGAGTTCAGGACGACGACTCAAGAGCAATTGCA
Source organism: Rutidosis leptorrhynchoides (assembly GCF_046630445.1). Taxonomy (NCBI): domain Eukaryota; kingdom Viridiplantae; phylum Streptophyta; class Magnoliopsida; order Asterales; family Asteraceae; genus Rutidosis; species Rutidosis leptorrhynchoides. The sequence goes on from NW_027266594.1 coordinate 5,550, forward strand.
ATCCGCCGTTAGTGCTCATTTTCCTGCTGTTGATGATGAGCACATTTTAGACAAGAAATTTTGTTGTATATATACTCATGACTCATGAGCACTTCTTCTTTTCTTTTCTTTTTTTCCCTTTTTTCTCTAATAGAAAAATTTATATATAATTGAGTTTGTTTTTAATTTGTGAAATGCGAATGATATTAAAAATGTTTTACTCTTATAGAATAGACTTTATATTATTATTTGCAGCAGGGGTAGTACCGGCTAGATGAGTTGTTGAAAATGTTTTATTATTCTAGATTAAATTGTATATTATTATTTGCAGTAGGCCACTTTTATACCATTCAAATCTAAGATGTAACATGCATTATATGTTTTGAGAATGATATTTTTGGGATTATGATCGTAATTAATTAAAAAAAATTAATTAAGCATCTCCCGAAAGTTGCATTCTCTTGAGTGTTGCTTATCAAAAAGAAAAAAAATTTATTACGCACACGAGAATAATTGCATGCCCAACACGTGTCATTCCCGTAAATGTCATGAAAATAAACTAATTATAGTTAATCATATTTATTATTTCGTAATTATTATCATTAAATTAAGAGTTCTAGGAATGTCATTTCTAAAAAAAATACACGTATTTATCTTGCCCCAAAATCTTTATTTCATGTTCAAATTTTAGGATTAGTATGTATATTTATAATTTTCTCATTTGCAGTTGGTCGTTAACAGCAAATGAGTTGTCAATAAAATTGTTGGAATGTTATGGACGATGGGGAGCTGTCGGTAAATGGCCAAAAATTTTATCGGCAAAATTAGCCGCCGGTAAGTCGCTTGAAGTTGGCAGCTTATTGGCATATGTATTGTTGGTAAATTTACTAGAAAATATTAGTGGCAAAACATTATTATTATTAAGTTTTTTTTCAACTCAATTTTGCTACAAATTCGTCAGTAAGTCGCTGAAATTGTATTATCAGCAAACTTCCAGCAATATTCTCCCACAATCGATTGTCGGTATTTCAATAATTTTTACTAGTGTGTTGACTTTAGCAAACTCGACAACAGTATTTTTAAATCTTCGTTCCTAATCAGTCTTTGTCTTGTAGAGATATGCCCAATGACTTATTAGCTCGATTCGAATGTATCTGCCTCGCTTTTTATTTTTCCTCCCTAATGAATGAGATAGAGGGATTAAATTCTCCAAGAGAATTAGTGTGAGAAATGATTAGCTTAAACTTGTACTTTTAAAGCAATAAAGGTGAAACGATTCAGCTGATGGCAAACTAAGGCTGGGGACATGAATGATTTTTTTTGCCTATGTGCAGAAAGTCAAAATAAATATTAATTTTTCAAGTTAAAAACCAAGTTGAATGAGTTTCGGTGAGACTGGATTTCCATCAAGAAAAACAGTCAACTTGCAAGCGCCATTCTGAATGATTTTGTGAATGAAAATATGCAAAAATATTGATCCTGCTCGTCGAGTCTTCTTTCTATATATTGAGCTAAAGAACATAATTTTACGCTAAAGTGGTTTGTGAGTTATGCTTCATACAAATTCACGCTACAAAAGTGTAACAGCTGGATTTGTGTGTCAAAAAGAGAAACAAACTCAAATGAATGTTTTGAAGACACACAACTTAGAAGCTTAAGCTTTCTAATCCAAATTCAACTATTCTCTCCACGCTATTATCAGAAGCTTAAGCTTTCTAATCCAAATTCAACTAATTCTCTCCACGCTATTTATAGAAATATAGCTTCAATTCCACTACATCACGCAAGACGCAATTAATCCTTGAGTCAAAACCTTCAATGAAATTAGCGCCTTCTATCTTTTTTCTCAAGCAGCAAATAATTCCCTTTACCACACAATGGCTATCAAGGACAACATCTAAATAAATTTTCCTCGCACACAAGTCAGGTCCAAGCTTTCATTTATCCAAAGAAAATGTATGTACATCATATAGCAATAACCAAAATTGCACTCCACCATTTCTGAAAAACATAATTCCAGATCCCCATTTGCTATAGTTCATACCCACATCAAAATCAACAACAATATCTAAAGTAGCTTCCACGTCAAAATGAACAAGATTATGTTTTTCAACCATATCAAAATTAACAACAAAATCATTGCCCTCATTTTTCTCATCATAGATCTCATGATGAAAAAAATTTTGAAGTAAGAGAACAATGATATACCTCAATAGAAACAATAATTTCTTTCTCGTGCTCCTTATTGATAACAAGTAGGTCATCAATGGGCTTAATCACTTTGTCGACAGAGATGTCATGGATAGCAACATTTTCTTCTTTTCCTTTATCTTCTCAATAAATAAATAATCTTGAGGAATAGCCCCATCTTTGAAACTAGGCAAAACATGATGGGGTTCTATCTCTTGCCTTAGCATCAAAATATATGTTACACCATCATGAACCAAAGTGTACGAATTCTCTCTTCCCGAGTGCACAACATCATTATCATACATCCAAGGCCTAGATTAAAAATTCGGATTAAGCCAACGTGGTAGTGTGTTACTTAGTAAAATTTAATTTCCTTCCTAATCATTTTATCACGAAACTTTTATATGATTAACTAACATGCCACGGAAAATTTAGAATTTGTCATTTCGAGCATGTAATTGAATTAGAGTTACTCCAATTCAATCTAGTATTTCACATGCAACAAATATCACTAGTGGAAAATCTCTATACAGCCACGGCTAGATAAGCGTGGCCTAATGGCAAAAAACCGTGGCGTAAAGAATAGGCCACGGTTTGGTTTTGAACCGTGAAAGTTGCGGCCGTGGCCTTAGGTATACGTCACGGTTTTCATCCATTTTACGCCACGGTTATACAAAATCGTGGTGTATAAATATCCATCCAGGTTAACTTGTTTCTCACTTTTATGTCACGGTTTTCTAGCCGTGATGGTAGAGTGACACGGTTTTTTAGCCGTGGCTTTAGATTGTCAAGGTTCATGGCATGGTTATATAACCGTAGAGATGTTGGAATTTTTGCCACGATTTTTCACAAATAATTAGCACGTTTCTTTTTCATTATTACCACGGTTCATAAGTCGTGGCGTATTCATATACTACAACCACATTGTAATTCTTACAGTAATTTCGAAGCTACCTGCATGCATTGACATTTACTACTACTAATTAATTAACAATTATATTAAAAATATAATTTTATATTTACTTATAATACGTCGTATAATGCCTAAAAATTTATTCTACAACTGCTTTTGTCAACTAATTAATGTTTAGTTAAACATGTAGGCTACAAAAAGTTGCGGTCCATCTTGTACGACTATCAAAATATCTACGTTCTTCCCTAGGGACTAATGATCATTGGCTTCATCATTATGGGTCTGCTACTCTTTATCAAGACGAGCTACTTGAAAGTCAAATACATCTCAAGACATATCAAAATTCCACACGTAATAGTTAACAGTTAAGGCCACAACAATTAACCATTTTAAATTTTTTTCAGATAATAGTTAAGGCTAAAACAGTTAACCATGATAAAATTTCCTCAAAGTGTTCTTACCAACATTTGTTTTTTATTGAAATATGGGGTAACTACAACAGTTTACCATTATTGGAGTCTTATGGCCTTGTTTAAGGCCAAAACAATTAACCATAAGTATCATTTAACAACAAATTAACTTCAAGTCATAAATTAACTTTTACTTCCACATCCTGCATTGTCAATGGAGTCGAACACACTAACCTCATGGCCCTGATCATTGGTCCCTATGGAAGAATAGAGCACTGTTTGCCTCCTTTGGAGTCGATGCTGTCAACAAGGCATCAATTCCAGTGATCCTACCTAAATCGAACCCTCTATTCTCTATAACTTGCCTCAACAAGCTCTTAAACCTAGAATGTTCCTTTTCCCTCGTCCCCTCACTCTCTTCTCTCTCCTTCTCCCTCTCTGCCAAATCATTCAACTCTCGTGCTCTCAACTCTTCCCTCTCTTCAAGTTGCCTCTGCTTCTCCTCTAACTAATCCTGCTTCTGTTGCATTGCCGTCAATTCTGTTGCATGCTTGGCCTCCTGCTCTTGCATATAGAGGGTTTCTCTCAACATTGTATGGGTCAAAATCCTCCCTCCACAACGGATCCGGCCGGGCTTTTCTTTCCCGAATACACATTGAAAGGCTTCTGTATCATTCTTTCCATCTCCAGCTATTATTACGAGCTTTTCTCATAATAAAAAAGTTAATATGGTTCAATACATCATTTACGAGAAAAATTTCAACTATGTAAGTTAGTATTCGACTTACAACTGTTCCTAAAATTTTGTTATCTACATCCTTCCCATCCCTTAACCTCGTCATGAGGAACATTTCAGATCGGATTAGATTTCTTCCATGCTATTCGCGCTATATCGATAGGATAAATAGATTAGTACTAAAAAATCGAAGTTGATTCAAAAAATAAAGCTTATCACAACTCCTTACATATTTAGCACGTAAGATAAAAAATCTCTCATTTTCCATTCAATGACGGTATTTTATTTTGGCCTTAATTCTCAGCATTCTCTTAGCATATTTTCTGCAAGTGCACGCCCAAAAAAATAAACATACAACTTTTAGTTAATGACAAAAGGGTGATTGTTATCAGTAGTGAACATTTAGTAATGTAGACTCACCTGAACTTCCGCGTTACTCGAGTAAACTATGAGCTTCTTGAAATGGTGATCAGGGATCAAACCATGAAGGTTGTCCAACCCCTATGCATTTCTCGGATATGGATCGTAAAACCTTTTCATGACATTCATCTTGTGTTTCCGCCAAACATCACCAACTATGCACATGACCGCCTCATATGCAGATTCAGGCAGGATATACTTGCACTACAACTGTGAAAGACCACAAAATACATGTAAGACAGACATTCAATTTCATAAAGACGCATAAAAGGGAATTAAAACTCACACATACGTAAGTTGATATATTCCCATAACTCATCCTTTTTGGGCACAACAGATCAACTCGTATATATCAATGGGCACTTTGCAGGATTTCTTGCAAGCGTTCCAAAGGAAAGCTGAAAACTCACCAACCACTTTCCTTGTTGGACCACAGGCTTCTCCATTTTGGTCAAAATGGACTACCACTGTATCGGTAAAATCTCGTGAATGAACTTTCGCTCATGTAGATGCTCCACGAGCTTTTCTTGATGAAGCTGTAATTGATCCAACATGTTATATTTATATTCGCAATCAAGACCTAGGCTACAAACTCATGTTCATGTTCATTAACATAATATAGTGCTACATTGTTAAATATTGTGAACATACTTGGCCCAATATTGCTGCAGTTAGTTCGTTGGTCGCCTAGTGGAAGAGTACTAGTATCATCCACATGATCATTACATCATGATCAACACATGTCTCCTCATGATCGGCAGCCAGATCCTCTGCTCTTTCATCCTCACCAACCTGATTCTCTGCTCTTTATTCTCAGCAGCCTGATTCCTTCAAGTTTTAGTAGTTCATCTAACTGACCATTTTTCTCAATGAATTCATCAAGACACATAGCTGGTCTCTTTGGTGTTGGTTTCATTTTCTTCTTTCTGGTTAGACAAACTTCTTCTTCAATGTGTTGATCTTCAGATTGATGATCATCCTGCAAGTTTAGGTATATACGAAAATCAATATGTTACTTACTGCTAATGAAAGAGACAAGTAACAATCTGCATTATCTCCTCTTCCTACTGACCCACTTCTCTGCTGCTCTCTCTTCTGTACCATCAGGCTGACTTCCCTTCTTCTCATCCTCTCTTCTTCCACCTGAATTACTTTTCTGCTTCTCTCTTTCTCTTGTGCCACCAGCCTCATTTTCCTGCATCTCTTCGTCTCTCATTCCTTCCTCAACCACCTCCTTACCACGGTTAGGACCATAGGCTTTATTCATTGCCATTAATTGTTGACGTAATGTTGGCTCCTTTTGAATACCAACTGGGTTCTTCTTAGCAACTTATTTTTTTGTTTGTTTTGGGAGCTGCTTTGACTGCTTGCTACCACCGACCTCATCCCTCCTGTTATCTTGGGATGATCTCTGGGTTATCAAGTCCTTGCAAACTTTTCAACTTTCTTCATCCGGAGGAATTTTATTCTTCTTACTCGCCTCACCACCTCCTGAAGGATTCTGCAATTTTTGTTTCTTGCATTAAAAATGACTGTCCTCCCTTTTATTTGATTCTATCTGTTCCTGCTTTATCTTAACTGTTGCTTTCTGCGACACTATCATTGGCTGTATATTATTCAATTTCATTAATTCTTGAGAATTCTTTGGTTGAATAATTCTCCTCTCTGACTGAACCTCAAACGCTTTGATACCCATCTCTTGCCAGTGAATGATTAAAGAATAGATAATTAGATGCATGTTCACCCATAAGCACAATCTTGTTCAGACATTTCGTCAAATACATTCTACGCACAATACCCATAAAGACTAGATTTTATTCAACAAAAAACAAACAGCAAATTTTTGTAATGAAACAAAGATAATCTACGCAAAATCGAAAATTAGTTGTAAGCCCTCTAATTTATTTCATTAATCTACAAACCGAAAATACAACCTAATACTGATAGAGTAGGTTAGCGTCATCACCTTAATAGATTGAACTGAGATATTAAATTTGGAAATCCAAATTGAAGAGCTAATGGTTGAGGAGTCAAAATCCGATTGTAGAAAGTGATTTGAGCTGATGGTTGAAGAGTAGAAATCCGATTTTAGAGAGAGAATTTGAGCTGAAAAAGGATTGAAGTGAAAATGAATTGTGAATGACGCGCGTGTCAAATTTTTACTTAGCAAAAATTTTTAAAAAACCTGCCACCGAAACGTCCACGTTTTTATCAGCTTATCTACAATAAGAATTCGGTACGGTTATTAAGTATTTTGCCACGGTTTTTTAATCTCTTAATCCTCCACGGTTTCTTAGCCGTGGTTCATTATTATACTCCAGCCCCAAATGAGTACCTTTTCTAACTAATTAGTTAGCCATTATATTCATCTTTCAATAGAAAATTCCAATTCCATTAAGACATTCATATATTAAATCCAAAACATAATTAATTCCAATTCCATTAAGACATACATGAGTAAGGTAACAATTATGACTACAGAGACTTAATTTCATCAAAATAGTTTTTTATCAACCATTTCAGAGTTACATACATCGCCAAAGAAGAAAAGTGATGATATATGATGCATACTTCTCGATTAGGCCACTTACGCGAATGAAGATATTGTGATGAGTGGTAATGGAGACTGAGGTCGAGTGGAGTTCATGTGTATACTTGAGGACACCATACAGATTACAAGTCTCAAAACATGGAGTACATGAGCTCCATCTATCTCCTTGCGAGCAACAAAATGCATGATCGTTCCTGGATACAATATCTGCTTGATGGGCTGTCTTCGATAATTTCAAAAAGAAAAGTTTCGAGGGACTCAATCTTCTATTTGATAGACTCATGTATGGCTAAGCTCTTTCAGATTCTAATGGATTAAAAAATCCCATTGATATCTGCATGATTAATTCATCCAGGCATCGATGGAATTTTTTAATCCATTACAGTCTGAAAAAGTGTAGCCAGACATGAGTTTACCAAATGCAAGCTTGAAGCACTCAAAGCTTTTTTTGTTGAAATTATCGAAGACGGGGAACCAGACATATCTTGAATGAAGTGAAAGCCTTTATAATGTTGCTCGCAAGAAGATAGACAGAGTTGTTGTACTACATGTTCCGAGCACTCGCAACCTGTGGGGGCGTTTGCAACTATACACCAAATTAAAATCCTGACGATCTGCTCAAATCAACTCGACCTCGGTCTTCATTACCTCCCATCGCCACACCTTCTCTTAGCATAATTAGCCTATTCGGTTTGATTCCCATATCATCGTCCATTTCTTCTCTTGGCTTCCTCATACATCTCCCGTTAACCCCAGATGACCATCATCATCCTCTTGCATTATCTACACTGATGATTTTAGCGAGAAAAACTAAGTATGGCACTGATGTCATTCCAACCAATAGGAGTCTAAATCTGTCCCCTACTGCTACTTCCTGGTCTCTACAAAATGCTAGCCACTCGTAGCTTGAAATTGTGGAATCTCGGTCGTCCATGCTGACCTTCACCTGATAATTGTATACCCTTGACCGGACAACAAGTCTAGTTGGACAAATCTGATCAACATCAAGTCCACACTTGCGGAGCTCCTAAAAAGACGAATCAAATCAAAAGGGTCAATAAAATATATATGCATATATATATGAATAGATTTAAGTTCAAAAGATGATAATTATTACCATTGGTTCTTCTCCTTAAACATGACGGATTGTCACTGCCTCCGACAAGTAGTTGTTATTCCTAACCTCTCTTACCAAATGAGACGGATTACCAAAGACATTTTTCATAACGGAATTAAGGTTGAAATTACTTGGCAGAATACGGAGGTCCCAATGACCAGGAAACAATCTCCATGAATTTAGAATGCCCACTCATAATATACTTACACAAGCAGTCAAATTGTCTCTATTGACAGCCAAAGAATCAAACTGAAGTCTTGTACTCGCCGCCAACCCATGTACATGGCAGAAATTTGAGAAATTGATGACGGACAATCTGATACCGAAACCTTCAGTACTTTGAATATGGCCTAAAGGAATATGAAAGAATACTTGTCTCGGAATAGTGAGGTGAATTCCAAGTTCATGTTCACTTCCTGCAGCCAAACCCTTGGCAATAATTGAAAATACAAAGAGATAACTAAAATATAAATATAAAAGGTTCGACAATATACATATATAAAGTGAAAATTGCAATGAAATAGTAATCTTACTTCTAATGCATCTTTGGTATGAAGACCATCATTTGCTTGGCTCCATGTGATAATCATCGCAAAATGTTGCACCATTTTGTAAGACTGAAAATAGAGAAAACGAAGGACAAGTAAATCATAGAGTGTCAATTAAACGGCCAACATGAAGACATATTTTTACATTCTTTACATAGCAACTACAACTACCAACAATCACAGTCGATGAACAACAGACCATAAACGCAAATTAAGACCAAATCGATGACCAAATTATACAATAAATGATAAAAACATTCGCATGAATAAATATCCAATGACCAAATTATACAATCCGATATTGATTTCCATCCATAAAAAATTAAATCCAAATGAAAAATAAAGTCTTCTTGCCTTCAAGTCTCTAACCTGCAAATTAAGGGTTCCAAACTCTAAACTTCCGTTTTCCAAATGGAAAGGTTCAATAGCCTCATGTGTGACTCCTCTAATGGTATCCACAAAAGAGAATTTCAAAACATGAAATGTATATGTTATGCTATGCTAGATCACATATACACAATTTCAAAACGTGATATCTCAAAAATCATTTTAAGATGATAAAACATATAACTCCATATAATCGTCAAAACTTCTTTTAACGATTAATCAATTATTTATGCTAACATCGTAACATATCACTTCTATAAAAGAGAGGAAGAATAAGAAATTGTCCTTGAAGAACACTTAAGTATCTACAAAATCCTTTTCCAGATTATGCTCCTTGTCACCCAAACACCTTAACTCTCAATTGTAGTGTGTAAAGAAAAATTCTTTTTTATCCTTAGCTTCACAAATTTGAATTGAAAGTTTTTTGTTCTCTGTTGTATCCCATCTCTCTCTCTAAAATATATATAGATATATATATGTTGATGAAAACTTGGTCAATTGATTAATTAATGAGGAAGAGGTATGAAGATAAAACTTTGACTACGAGAATTTTGATGGAAAAATTCAACCGCACTTCTTAATCAATATATACTATTTACTAATTAATCATTAATTAATTATAATATATTTTAATCATATATGATATAATATATTTTAGTTATAATACTTTAATACAATCAAAATATATTAGAAGCATAATTGAAGTTTCAAATTAATTCAACTCTTGAAACTATGAAATTGAATATATTTCACATCATCGAAAACTTTCAATTTCGATTCTAACACTTGGAATAATTTAATTAAATTTAATTAAATCGTACACTTACAACTAATCAAGGTTCACTAATATGTTAGTAATAGAATCGTATTCTATTAGTCATGGTTATCGTCTAGCAACGAGCCATGAAGACCTAGATATTGGTGAATATAATGTAAACTTTTCCACTTAAAATTTCCATGTGATACGATCCTTTCATCAATCCATAAGTCGGTTGAACTTAGAGAATGAATGATTGGTTGAAGTTCTATTAGTTCAATAACTATAAATCTATTCAAGCACATAATTTTAGGTCATTAGAAAACTTCTTTTCTAATTTTCATATCATCGTCAAGGATTTTAAGTCATAGCTAATATGAACCCATAGGACATCATTATCTTTTGATAATTAACGAATCCTTTGTAGACACACTAATCTTCATAAATAACAAATCATGCTGAAATCACGCCCTTTAGTGATGCTATGATCAAGGTAGTGGTTACAAACATAACTTTTTATTTATAAGATTATCGTGGTATCTCAAGTCTAAGGATTAATGATACACCATTGTAACATCAGAATCTTATTTTCAACTCATAGTTTCACATAGGATTTCTCGTCGCATCAATACAGTGAAGTAGTTCTCTAACTAGCATCTACATATGTACATTAGTGTCTCCACACTGATATCCATGGAATATGACATCTTCCCAATTGAAAATACATCATACGTGCTAGTCTATCCAAATCATTAATGTCCCATCTCAATGATTCTATGACTAGGTATGTTTAAGATCTAGACTTGTTAGGAACGTATTCCACGATTATTATCGCTATGTGTAACCAAGTTCCATGAGCCACATTGATCTAAGGACCTTATCCAAATTACATAAATATATCACATATATTCCTAACAAGTAAATTCATAATAGGTGCATTTATAAATACAAATAATTAATTTACATAACTACTCAAAATAAGAAACATAAATGCCCAGATACTAACAAATCATGAGCCAATCACATTGGTTCTAAGGGCACATATCTAGCAAGGCCAATCAAGAAAAGCATAGCAAATAGTCATAGGAATAACATGGCATACCTCATCGTGAAATTTAGAAATTGAATATTGAATGAGACACCTTTTCGTGACTAGTATCTCGTGACCTGAGTCAAGCCATACCAATTTATATAGTTGGGAAAGGGGCTCAGTTTGGCAGCACAATTTTTTAACCATGATTTATGAAACTAAATTGTCACGAGCACCATTGTTAATTACAACTTCACACAATCTTTCACATGAAGTACAATGTGAGCGAAAAATTGAATTTCTTTGACAATCCATCAAATTCTCGTGTACCATGATAAAGAGAAGGAAGAGATTACCTAGGATCTAGATGTAGGCTTCGATGAAGGACCATCTCCCATTCCCTCTCACATTCAAGCTTGCGTTGCTAATATGATCAAAATAAGCGATGTCGAGTCGATTCTATCAAGTCATGATAAAGTTAGCTTGGATTACAAGCTAAGCTTTCCTTTGGTATGAGGTTATGGACAAGGAAGAGTAGGAACAAGTTTAAGGATCGTGGAGCCTCTTTGAAGAATGCCAAGGATGAAGTTATCACTTAATCAATTATTTTGCTTGGTGTGATTTAGTTGAACAGGTTTAATTTTCATATTTAATTAAGTTTTGCCAAAATTTATGTAATAGATAGACTCTTCACCATCTCAAGATCCTCTTAATTTTCCACAAAGACATGAAATACCCCTTGTTGGCTGACTCATTACCATATATAAACACTTCTTCTCTCCATTTATTGTTCATGTTTTTTTTTCTCTTCTTCAGCTCGACGACATCGAGAAAACCCTAGCGATTGCCCAGTCCATCGACGAACCACAACCCATCTTTTCCGATTGCCGTCATTTTGCCCACCACCGCTAAGATCGTCTGCGTTCTAGTATCTTCATCAACGAAGTCATGGGAAGAAAGCAAGCAACATAAGTTTATTCTTTGCGAATCTGAGTTTGTAGGTTTCATCTCGTTGGTTATTATGTCTAATATATAGGGTTAACTTGTGTAGTTACCATTATTGGAATGGTTAGGGTTTAATTCGTTTTAGGGGTTTTTTATGGAATTTGTTTATCACATGTTTCGATTGCAATTGGGCTATGAGGTTAATTGATTTGGTAGAATTGGTAAATATTTTATGATTTCAAGTTCGTTTATTGCAATATATCTTAGTTTTGTACTTGTTTTGTTATTAGTTCTTTGTAGAATAAAATGGTGTTCTTGTGTATAGTAGTTAGACATTGTCTAATTTATTATGTTCCTCTGAGTTTCCTTTCATACAGAACCAAGGCTTCCACCACCACTCAGTCTGACAAAGAAAATCGTCGTTTCTGGAGTCTTGAAGAGGAAGCATCACTTGTTGATTTCAACAGAATAGGAGATGCAGGGAGCTTCAAACCTGGAGTGATGTAAGAGTTTGAGTCCAAACTGAATGCCAAGTTTCCTGGACGCAATCTCAGGGCCAAACCTCACATTGTTTTGAAGTTGAAGATTCTAAAAAAGACCTACCTGCTCTACTTGACAATGAAGAAAACCAGTGGCTTTGGTTGGGACGATAACAAGTGCGTCATCTCTGTTGATAGTGACGAAGTGTGGGATGTATTTGTTGGGGTATGGTCTACACATAAATTTTATAGTCTCTTTTGAATCATTTTAGAATGTAATTCTGTTAAAGTAACATATTTGTTAAATGTGGTAGTCTAACAAAGGTGCAAAGGAGTTGAGGTACAAGCCTTTTCCACATTACTCTTGATTGGAGAAGATTTGGGAATGATATAGCTAAAGGTGTTATTTAATGTTTCATTTGTAGGCCGAGTTAGTGAAGATGGATAGTTTCAAGTTGTTAGAATAGTTGGTGCCTACTCTGAAGTTGATCATGGCTGACACGGATGGCATGGACAAGTTTTAGTCCATTGTACCTGAGACTAGAGAGGAATAAGTTAGCTTCCTAGTTCAGAGGAATGCACGTTCTGTAGTCTAGGTTTCCTTGTGTTGGTAGACTAACTTTTGTTGGGTAACTTTTGTTGGATAACTTTGGTTGGATGATTTTAAAACAATTTGATGATACATTGATGAATTGTGTAATTCATCTCATGTTGGATTGACAGTAGTTTAATCAATCCGTATTGTAAATGATAAGACATCATGATTGATGATATAATCATCAATGAATTTGGTATAAATTTTGATGATATATTCGACATTCTCCTCCAACCTATGAATGATCATAAAACTGTCAACACTATGAAAGCTTAAAACCATAATAACTAGTTGGAAGATAATCGATTCCAGTGTTCTACAATGTCCTGATGATCATGTTAACAATCATACTGAATTGTTTTATTACCATGAACAAACCGTTTTGTTATGCAAAAAACACAACCAACTCCAGTACCTGTAAATACTTGTTGCAAATTGCAAATCTTCTGCTACAATTCTTTGTAGAATAGTCAGTGCACAGCAACACCGGAATATGACAATCACAGAGCACTCCCCGTATCTGATACCTAAGATTGAGAGCCACCTTGAGGTAATCATTATTCACATTTTCCAATCAAATGTAGGAGTTGTCGTGGTATGGGTTTGTACGTTCACCTCGGATCGGCATCTTAGAAGTTTGAACTGGAATGGGGAAGAAGAATTTAGGTTTTGGTATCGGGTAACGAATTGTGGAAGAAGAAATAAGGACTCAGACATATTGAAGGAAGAAGTTCAAAACGCTGCGTTCGAGAACAAACGAGTAATTCTATTACGAATCTCATGAATGAAACCTTCATTTCAAATGGATTCATAGGATTTCATAGGATTCAAGATGTTAATCCTATCCAATCAACACCAACATCCAAATGGAATCTGTTTTTTCTAATCCAAAGCTCGAATACTAGTCTAGTGCTAATCCTAAACTCGTCTCGAATCCCATAAAATTCATCCATCGAATCAAACGGCCTCTTATGGTTTTCTTCCTATAAATATGTTATATGTTTTGGAGTGTAGGTGAACGAATTTGGAGAATCGAAAGCATTGCGTCTAGTTTGTGTGAAATTAAAACACTCATCTGTGTATGTTTCTACAATGAGAGCTAGTATTTTTCTGAAAAATACAAACCTTTCATTTTCGTCTTTCACAAAACTCTCAAATCCAGCCATTACAATTCCTCAGTCTAAATTCACAACGACCATAACTCACGAACTAATGATCAAGAAATTGCGTTCTTTAGCTCAATAAACAGAAGACTCGACGAGCTTCAATTTGAGCACCAATTTTGTACGTTTTCATTCACAAAATCGTCCAGAATCACACTGGCAAGTTGAGTGTTTTTATGAGGAAATCTAGTCTCACCGGATTTTGTTGCTCTCGATTTTAACTTGACAAATTGAAGTTTTCCGACCTTAACCATCAGGTTGCATGATTGTTTTCCATTTCTCTTGAAAGTACAGTTGTGCCATTACTGATTAGTATAGTCAGTGATGGATCATAGCCAATAACATAGCGTATGATTTAATTCAAATAACATTGAATAATGACATAATAATCTAATACTAACCCCATGGGAATAGTCCAGTGGTGGTGTGCTCCCACCTCAAATAGTGAGGTCAGGGTTTCGAGTCGCGCAGTCCGCGCACTAACTTGTAATTATTTAGAAAAAAAAATCTAATACTAATAAATGAATCCACTTTCTTGAATCTAAATCATGTGAAATATAGAAAAATACATAGAGAATTCAATTTTTAGGATGATAATCAGTTATAAGATGAAATTGAACAAAATTAGTTTCATTCAAGCAAAACAAAGTGAAATTTATTTTGCTAAATTTTAGGGTCGCACCGTGAGCTTTTCAAATCAATATATAATTTGATTCTATCAAAACTTATGTTACAAATTTATCTACACATATTTTAATTTAACTATTGATAATTATTAATTTTAAACTTATCAATAAACTCTAAATATAAATTATATTTAATATATAAACTAATAATTGCATTTTAAATAAAAAAATTTGTCATACTCAATACATTTATATATATATATATCTGATTTTTAGAAATTTGAAATAGAACAATAAAACATATAATTTTATAAAGTTAATTGTACGATTTATTATATATGAATTTATAATATATGTATTTTTATTATCTATATATGATTTTTTTAAAAAATATTTAGCACATACTACCTATACGAAGCTCTGTCACTAAATATAATAAATAACCTCCTGCTCCACTGATTTAAGGTACCGTTGCGCGCATCGAAAGGGGAAATCCTTCGCAACCAGATCTAGTTCAATATTGGAGAATCTTTGTTGGAACATTTCATCAAAAATTCGTTTTGTTTTCTTTACATGAGTACGCCATTATTTAAGCTCTCAAACGATCAAGATAAGAGATCGAAGGGATGTGACTTGTGAGAGAGGGCAAATGTGAGTGAAGGTCGTACTAAAAATCGCAAGTAAAACCAAAATACTGTATGAAAATACTTTACTTTCCCGCGTCCATCAACCTAAAAGTCAACTCTATTAATTGCACAAGAGGGTACCCTAATTTTCTAAACACTAAAGAATAAATCATGGAATATTTTATAACCTCAATATATATATATATATACACACGTACACTATCACACTAGGAGTTGGTCCAATCGGTAAGCATACATTCACTTCATAGGGGTTCGAGTCGTGCAGTCCGCATAATTGTAATGTATAAAAAAAAGATATATAGCCTAGTAACTTAGCAATTGGCCCTAAAAAAAGTAATAGAATATATATTTTTAAGGTGTAGTGAATATTTTATGATATGCGTTAAACATTAAGTACAATTATATTAGTTGTGAGGGGGGTCCTAATGCCATGGGATATTTATGAGTTGTGTCTTGTTCGACCCTTCAAATGTGTTATGGTCCATTTTGCCAGTACTCTCACGTATAAGAAGGGTTTGCGTGCAAGATGAGCTTGCTAATTCAAATGGTCCCATAACAAGCTTTATATGCATCGACACAGGCACTTGAAAAGTTGGAGCTGTGAAAGCTCAATACAATTTCATGCTACATAATCTTTAATTATATTACATATATATATATTATCAAAAAAAATTATATATATATATTCATTAATTTTCCCCACACATAATTTCTAATTAATCTGATCTATGTGACTCATGACCATGCACCTATATAATTTTCTAATTAAAGTGGGGATCGAGATAGTTGAGATTATTCAATAAATTCAATCTTCATAAAAAAAGGGGTTTTTTTTTCCCTCTTTTAGGGGGAAAAACCCATCCTTTTGTTTAGCATAACTTAAAGAATTTCATGAAATTGTATATACTAAAGCTATGTGAATAGGTAACCGTTTTAAACATTCTAGGAAGGGGTCAGTTCTTATAATTTAACTTCAACATACATGTAGGACAAAGTCTAGTTAATTATTTATATTACCATTGGAGTCCATTTATTTCGTTTCTAGAATATATCTTGTTATGAAGATTTGAATTATGCATATGGATTAGGGCACAGGTGTGTGAAAAGCATCAGGAGGCAAGTTTTCATTGCTATCTGGAGAAGTGACTTCCTAGTTGAGTTGTTATTGTTATTGCAAAGACTTTCCAAGCACGATTTGATATTTTGTGCACTTAGATTGACATTGATATATGTATGTAATAATATGTGTGTGTCCATTAGAGAGAGATGTAGAGAGAGAAGGTAATATACTTTCTTTACTTAAGTGGGCAGCTACAGTGACCTTTCTGGCTAGGATAGTTATGGTCCTAAAGAGTCATACTTTTCAGCTTTGAATGTGAGAAGTTCCGATGGCCTACGTGTGTTTTTCTCGTTATATTATCAAGACATCGATATATATATACATCCTAATTAGTAGGGGTGTGCCTTATATGGTTAAAATCAAACCGAATCAAATGGTCTAGTTTAATTTGGTTGGTTTGAAAGGAAAAAAAATTGAAATTCGGTTTAGACTAAACCAAATCGTTTAAAGAATAGTTTGGTTTGGTTTGAAATATTTTAAAAATTAATACATACATATAATATTGATTTGTTAATTTTTAAAAAATAATTGACTATATATTCTGAATTTTAGTTTAAACTGAACCAAATCGAATTAAACCGTTTTATACTGATTTAGTTTAATTTGTTTTGACAATTAAAACAGATCAGTCGGTTTGAAAAATTACAAACTGTTTTAAATATGGTTTAATTTGGTCTGATAGTAGAACCGGACCGAATCGGACTATGCCCACCCCTACTAATTTGATTCGAGTCAGAGTAAATTTAGCTAAGAATATATAAAAATTTTAATTTTAGTGTAATATAATGTAATGTAATTAGTACTTACTTTCGAAAAAAAAATTAGTACTTGAATCTAAGATCTTGAACCACTTGAATGGTTAAGGATGAATTCTATACATAGAAATTAATGTACGATTAAATTGTCGAAGTAAAAACTTGTGATCACCTTTTTTTTTTCTTTTTTTTATTTATTTGTGATCACTTTACTTTTTTTGTCAAAAAGAAATGGTATATAGCGCGCAGTTCCATCTTTATGTACGTGGAAGTGCATCAACCAGGCGAAGAAACGAATTATTTCGATGGAAATTGAATTTTTCATGTTGAATTATTTGTTTCTTCAAATGAACTTTCATTCAGCAAGTCAAAACTTTCTGCTCCACCTGAAACACCTGCCAAATTTTGGCATTTATTCGATTTTAGGTGGGTGATGAGTAACAAAACCCGTCAATCATTCAAGTAATAATTTGCGAAGTTCCAATACAGACATTCTCCTCCAATTTTTAAATAATATTATTAATTTTAATTATTATTATTATTTGTTTTTTTTCCTCTAATTCGTTTTAATCGTATTGTTAATAAAATCGTCAGGTGTTTGACTCAGTTTTCTTTAGACTCTCTTATGTATATTTTTTCTAGATTTGATTTTTCTCTGGAGATTGTAATTTTGATCCAACAGGATCTTTCTACTTAATATATTGGTTACTACTTAGCATAAAAATAATAATAATTTGCGAAGTTCTAGACATTCTCCTTCAGTTTGTAAATAATATTATTAATTATAATAATTATTATTAATAGATGTGAAATTCAACTTTCGAAGGAGATGTGCAAAAAAATTCAGTGCAGGTATTTGAGTAGGTTAGAATATAGCGTTATCAATATATTTATATATGCATAAAAAATTGTTGGTTATTTTTATTTTGGCAACAATTAACTAGAAAAAAATGTATTTCGTACTTTAAAAAAAAATTATAATTTAATGAAATAAATAATTGATAAAGAATATTAAAAGTGAAATAAAATAAAATTACAAAATTTATAAACTTTAATTTGTTAAGAATATATAACATATCAATTATAAATATTTTGAATCATTTTAAGAATTATAATTTTTAATCTTATTTATACTAGTCGTGGTCATGTCCATTGCACGAATTTATTATGTATGGTAGATATCCGATTATATATTAAAAAATTCATGATAATAATGTATAAAAATAATTTTTTCATACATTAAAATTAATATATATTATATTTAGTTTGAACTTACTTGAAGTTATAATTTATTTTAATTTGACAATATAATTGTAATTGGAATAATAATAAAGTTGTTTTTACTGTCTATATGAATATATATATATATATATATATCCTTTTTAATAAGAAATGATGATAATATGTATACATATATCTTTTTTAATTAGAAATAATGAAAATATAAAAATATAATATAATATAATTTTGATTAGGAATAAGAATTTAATTAGAAAATTAAAAAATAAATATTATTATATATCTTAATTTGATTAGAAATAATTTTTTAAATAAAAAAAAAACAATATCTATAATATATATATGTCCCTTTTAAATCATCTAACTTTAAATTTTAATGAAATATGTTATGATGTATGGGTTTAATCCATGATTTTTACAATAAAACCCGGTCATTAGAGGTTCTGAGACTTTTTTGGCAAAACCTAAAGAGGAGCATGAAGCTAGGTTGTCAGAAACAGCAAAATCAATTCATAATTTTACGTTGGATGAATGGAATTGAATTTTTCAAATAGTTGTGTTTGTTGGAGATGTTTGTTTCAGAAAGTCTGAAATGCCAAATAACAATGAGAATTTTGATTACTGTTGTTGAAGTAAAGAAAAGAATGATTCTAAAATTGTTGTTCAAGCTTGATGGAGGAAACAAAACTGTACACTTAAAGGTCGAACAGAATTGAAGAAGCTAGAATCTACAGAAAGGATGTCAAAGCGTATCTGTCAAGAGTTGAAGGACCATTCTGCAACTTTTCAGAATGTTGAGGATGCAAACAGAAAATACTTCCCACCGGTCGGAGAAGCAATCGGAGGAGGTCAGACATACGGTAGTTAAATGTGATTAAAAGAATGTCGTGATCAACGACATATGCAATAATTAAAATAAGCTTTACTTTATCAAAAATCTCTCTTTCTCAGTTAGGGTTCATGTTTACTATTCAAATTCGAATTTTCATTTTCTAGTTTAATGAATAAAGTTAGTTAAATTGATGATATAAGTGGTTTCCTTTAGGTGTTATGAAGTTGTTAGTAGGTTCAATTTGGTCTGACATCATCTGTAGTTCACAATGTGAGTTCGAGTTGCTAAGTTAGAAACCGAAATTGGGCATTTTCATTATGAGTCGATTCAGTTTGGGTTATTGATTCAAAAATGTTAGAAATGGATTGTTGAAGTTGTCTGTAAGGTTTCATTAGAATTCTAAACTATGGTAAAGTGGTATTGTTGAACTATGCTATGTTTCAGCAATTTTATTAAATTTCAGTCAAGAATAAAGAAGAAGTTAGTTTTTAATTGAGTCAAATTTTAGTCAAGTTAGTTGTAGTGTAGTGAAGAAGAGTGGAAGTCACTGTGCTCTTGATCAATCTTGGAATGAAAAGTCAACAAAAAATTCAACAATAATGGCAGATTTCCGCACAATGAAGAAGATGATCCTGTGCTGTAACTAAGTCTGGTTTAACAGTTTTACCAGCTCGTAAATGCATTATGAATTACCTCTGAAGTGAAAAGCAAAACAATTAGTGGAATACTTGGAGAGCAAGAATTGCAGCAAACCACTTATGGTTTTCTACTTTTTGCATTTTCTGAATTTTCAAAATTGTAATAGGTGGATTTATGACTTGTAGGTTAAATTTTGGATTACTATATAAGGTCCTTAGCTTTGTCTTCTCCATTTCATGGCTCATGAATCAAAAATCGAGATCTGAGTTCATCATTTTATTTTCTATAGGTTTTTAATTAAATGAAGAGACAATTTAATTCAATGTTTTAATTTTCTGTATTGAAGCAAAAGAGAAGTAGAGTAATTTTTTAGTTTCAGTATTTCTAGTGTTACTATTTCATTGAGATCTTATTTTTTTTTTGGGTTTCTGCATTTTTTAAGTTTGTTGCTATAATTCACTCTACTACAACAACGATCCGATTTTATGGGCTGTTGCTTCACCTGTGTTGGGAGTTCCGGTCAGTTCATTCCAACACTGTTTTGTAACCCGAAGTTTCAATTAACGAATTAATTTTTATATTCTTCTTACATCAGATAAAATTGAGATGAAGTTGAATAGCAAATTTAATCATCCCTTAAAAATGAACGATCTAAAAATCTTTTTTTTTTTTGAAATAAAACGATTGTAATTTATTAATATTTTGCTTCATAAGTACAAGACGTTACAAATCGACTTATGATAAAATAGCCTATACAAAAGAAACATTCTAGACAGAAAATACAATGATTAGATATGATCTCAAAATCTTTTGAGAGATAGAGGAAGATTGGACAGATAAGATGATCAGATGAGATTGTGGAGAAAAGAGCAGAATTAGAATGGAAATAGAGGATTATTTTTTACCTAATCTCAACTAGTGATTACTAGTGAGTCAACAATGTAAGATGTGGTGTAAGAATTATAACTGGATCCCTCCTCATATAAATTATATGGAAAATAAATAAGAATGTCTTATGCATTTTTCCCCATCTTATTCGGGTAAGAATTTGGAAGACCTTTGGTGATAGTTTATATTTGTCTTAATCTTTCACTATTCATCAATTACCATCTTCTTCATCAGAGAAAGGTAATTACGCTATTATATTATACTCCCTCCGCCTCAAATTAGATGGCAATATAAACATGTTTTTATTTCAAATACATGCAAATTTTACAAGTTTAAGATAATAAAAACATTCCTCCTATTTTATCCACTATCCTAAATTATGCTATTTTACACTTTATATAAATATTAAACAACTTATTTAAAACACATCATTTTTTATTTATTTTTACATAAAAATTCTATAGGTTATTATAGCACATTCATTTACAATATATGCAGAACACATTTGAGAAATTTTTAGACAAAATATATAGCGAGCAAGTCCCACATAAAATTAGGTCAAAATTACGTTGCAACCAACCCTTTCAACACATTTTTACATTATATATACATCAATCATATGCTAATTCTTATTAATGTTATGTTCGTCAAATTACTACTTTTTCTTTTCTTTAATCTATATAAAATGTAAAAGAATATCATCTAATTTAGAACGGAAAGAGTATTCCATTATATCTACGCATTTTGCGCACTTGCACTTCACTTGACATATATGTACACTTTGTAAGTTATTTTCAATTTGAAGGAATAAAACACTTTTATCATGATGTAAATCGGTATTTTTAAAGGGTCGTGTACTTAAATCTCATATCTTTTAAGGAAATAATTTACAAAAGAGTATTGCTATCCGGTACGTTTACTAACTCCTCAGGCCGCCACTGCTTATAGAAATTTTTTGGTCTTATTTAATTCAAACAAGTTGACTTGTTCTTTTCCACAATGTATATGTTTTGTTTGGAAAAAAATAAAATAAAAATTAGATAGGTTTTAAAGTGATTAGGAGCTTTTTGATAAATCTATAAAAGGAAAACCACATGATAGAGATAGAGACATCTAAACAGTCAAGAAAAACTTAGTAGCGTTACTTATTTTATAGATAATCTTGATTAAAAAATTCAAGGTGGGCTGTTTTTGGGATATGCGAGAGTCTCTACTTGCATCCAAATAATTAAAAAAGAAAGACCATATGAACTAGAGACCAGGGGGTCAGTAAGTCGACCAAGATAATTAAGTACATATATAATTATAATTAGTACTAGTCAGATACATTTCTGTTTAATTGATTAACTAGTCCAATAAACTAGTCACCAATAACAGTTAGTCATTTAATCTCTCATGGGATGTGGGTTGTAGTTATGGGGAGCAAACTTTAACCGAATAGTCTATAACAGATTAATAATATTCATTCCGTCTCTCATTACATGTTTTTTTAGACTTTTTATTTTATCTCAAAATAAATTATTCTCATGTATAATTTAAATCAAGATATGATAAATTATAATGTATTTTTCATTTTACCTTGTTATGTTTTTCAATACCTTAAAAAATATTTTTATTGAAATTGAGAGAATAATAAATAAATAAAAAGTCCAATAAACTAGTCACTCCAAATAGCTGAGATCACGGGAGCTATTACGCAATTCATTAATTTAATAACATTTCCATGTGCTTTGGGATACCAAGTACTGGCTCATCGAGCCAGCTGACTTTTATGTACGTATTCGACGTTCTTCTTGTTGGAGTATCGGTAATATAAAAGGATTGTCGGAATAGTATTACGAGTTGATCAAACAAATTGTCGTAACTGCGAAAGTTATAACTTAATTACAACAATACGGGAACTGAAAATATATATATGTCAAAATAATCTAGAAACAATAATGAATCAATAAATAAAATTTAAACTTTTACCGTTGCACAATTCATTTGAAAAATAAAATTCAATACATAAAATTCATATTTAAAAATATAATTACCGATGACCTAATTATTCTACACTTATTCGAGAAGTTGGGGGTTCAACTCTTGAGGTGTGAACATTGAAAATTTATTAGTCGATTTTATTATAAATATAAAAAAAAAATATACAACTTAAAAAAAAAAAAAACTCATGGCATTTGTAAGGAAAAAAAAACTCATGACATAGATTATCAAGTTTGAAGAATATTATCATGCTTTGGAAATATGAGATCTTCATATTGGTCCATCAAAGAGTAAAGTGTGGATATGATATATGCAAAGAAGGATCCAATTCAAATACATAGAGCATGATATATATGCCTTTGTTATGGTATTTTATGAATTGAATGCATGCGCGCAAGTCAAACTTTTCTACTTCTCAAAACAAGTCCTTAGGAAAAGAGAAACACCATCATTCTTTCCAATCAGCTTTGCACACGTCAGGGTCTATGGTCCATCTTACGTAAACCAAACTAATTAAAGCAAGTCAAAAACCCTAACTCAGTTAGCTAGCTAAACTTTCTTATCATTTGCTATGATATTCTTCTCAACTTTACAACTTGACCAAATTTTAAGTTAATTTAAGGATGGCTTATTAATTTAACAATTATTATGAAGAGATCGATCCTACTTTTTCATATGCTTTCATTAAATAAGATGAGTGTATATTATAAAAAGCAATTGATAAAAATAAAATCTCCCAACTTGCAGCAGAAACAATAAAATTGTCAATTAAAGAAAAATACAATTTGAGCTTGTGCATAAAAAAAAAACAAATATCAAAATAGCTGGCATTATATTTTATAATAAAACAAAATGTACATAATTATTAAATAATTAAAATTTTATATATACCACCCAGGATGATGACAACGACAAGCTCTCACAGTCACATGAACCCCAACTATAGATAAATACATTAGTTGAGGTCCCTA
The DNA here is from genome assembly GCF_046630445.1 of Rutidosis leptorrhynchoides. Lineage (NCBI taxonomy): Eukaryota > Viridiplantae > Streptophyta > Magnoliopsida > Asterales > Asteraceae > Rutidosis > Rutidosis leptorrhynchoides. Next base: position 29,470 of record NW_027266594.1, read on the forward strand.
CTTATAAAACTTCTCCCAATTGTTTTATTTTCCATCTCTCTTCCTGTCAATAGAAAATAAATTTGGTTTGATAGAGATAATTTATTAATTTTGTTTGCCTAACATGAGAACGTTCCAGGGAGGCACCTAATTAAATTCATCTGAGACGAAATATTTTCTAAGAAGAAAAAAAAAGTATTTTTTTTTTCTTCTTTCAGTTCTTATGGATTCAATAGGTCTTGCTTCAACTTCTTGTGTGGAATTCTATTACAGTAATTAATATCTATTATGCACAATTGCTAAAATATTCGATGATATATATAATTCTGCAGCCAGCCTGTTAAATAGTTTTTATGTTTTGTTTTTCAGCCTCCTCCTTGTTCAGGTAGCAAAGCACAAAACAGGCATTGTATTGAGGGCTAAGGCTACTTCTATCTCTATATATACTCTTACAAAACTCTTTCTTCCTTTGTTTTCTTTCTTTTTTCTTTCACATGTCTTGAGCAGCAAAAACCAAACACCACTGTTTTAAATTTATTATTTTTCCTAGATCCACCAAAAATGAAAAAGAAAAAAATTGGTATAATGAATTTTGGTTTATCTGAAGAAGGTAGTAGTAGTAGGGACAAAGGTAAGAATCTTTTCTCTTCCTATTCTTCCTCTTCACCGTCGTCCACGGCGGTTCCTCCACCTCAAATGGGTTCATGGTTAGATGAAGATACTAATACGGAAGCCTCTCCTATGGCGTCCGATGACGTCACGGTCACACACCTCGAGAAAGAATATATGTTTGACAAAGTGGTGACACCAAGTGATGTAGGAAAGCTAAATCGGCTAGTAATCCCTAAACAACACGCGAAGAGGTTCTTTCCTTTAGATTCTTCTACCAACGATAAGGGTTTGTTGCTAAATTTCGAGGATAGGAATGGGAAGCTATGGAGATTCCGGTATTCGTACTGGAATAGCAGTCAAAGCTATGTTATGACCAAAGGATGGAGCAGTTTTGTGAAAGAGAAGAAACTCAATGCCGGAGATATTGTCTCTTTTCAAAGAGGGGTCGGTGATTCGGGTAAAGATCGGCTCTACATTGACTAGAGGCGCCGTCCTGAGGTACATGAGTTGACCTTTGATCGGGCTGCGGCGGCCGTGCCTTGGATTAGTACTCCTTCATCTTTTATGAGGCCACCACCTCCCTATGGCATTAATTTTGGTGGTAGAGGTAACTATTACACTCAAGCTCCAAGTTTTAATCACACTTATAATAATAGCTCAATGTATTACTTGAGATCTCCACAACTATTATAACAACAACAAGAACAAGCACAAATTGGAATGTTAGATTGGCAGCAGCAAAGTAGTCCAATGGTTTTCGAATCGGTTCCAGTGGTCCAAGGGAAGAAGGCAGCACCAAAGAAATTGAGGCTATTTGGTGTGAACATGGAGTTCTCAAATATTTCAGATGAGTGTGACAATAACATACTGTCCTCAAGTACAATTTCTTCATCATCATCTACATCAATTCATCATCATCATCATGAGACGACATCGACTCAACCTCATTATCATCATCTACAGGCTAGTTCTAATATCCCTCCCTCTCCCTCTAATTATCTCCAATTAAGGCTCTACAATGGCACCCGATGCAATTGCAACAACAACCCCCTCGACACAACAAAGGAAAATCCTCAATGTCCCTCGATTTGGATATTTAACGACCGACATCAAACTAGCTAGCTAGAGTTGAAGATTCAGAAGAAATTAGAAAGATTTTTCTTCTCTTTTCTTTCTTCCATCAATTTAGAAGAAATAAAGAAGATCTGAAGCCAATCAAGATTCAGTTTTTATAATTATACAGGCAATGACAATTAAAATATAGATTTGGCTGTTGATGATAAGATATTGGCAAGGTAGCTTAGCAATAGAGAGGATGAGACAATTAAGTAATATTAACTTATATATCATAGGTATCAATCAATATATATTATTTTATTTTTATATTTAGCTCGTGTATATTATAAATATATGATTTTTAATGAGTTTTTAAGTTTCAATTTGAAGTTTCTTTGTGTATCATTATTTTGTTTTTTACTAACTAGCTAGGTTGGTTGTTCTTGTCTCCTGCTTCGTTTTGCGCACAACAAAAGTGGAGCTATGAAAGTTGCAAGACAAGCCTCAATTGAAAAGGTAACATCTTCTCCTTCTTCTTCTTCATCTCTTAATTCCCTTTTGATTTCCTCCAAGTTGTTTGGCTTTTTTGTTTCTCTTAATTGATCAATATATGCATGCTTCTTTTTCAATCTCAGTTTCATCAATGCACTTTCATTATTTGTGCATATAGATTTGTACATAACAATACAGACTAAATATAACTTTTTTTGACCTCTCATTTTCAGTTTTGCTGCGGTTAACTTTCGGCTCTTACTTTTCATGGAAATATTGCAACTCACCAAACTAATTGTAAGTATAATATTCAAGGATAGAAACAGCACATTTATTTTGTGACAATTTAATTAGTCTAGTACTAGTGGTATAATATTGATGTCTATATCTTATACATCATCAGTTAAAAGTCAACAGTTGGAAAAAAATTAATTAGTTTTCGAGGCTAAGCTACAGTATATTTCCCCGTGTAATACAGAAAATGATACGCTTCATCTTAAAATGTTGTGCAATTCATGTGATGATCTAGCTAGTGATTAACCAATATCTATTTGGGTGACCTATTTTTGTATATGTGTTTATTCGTAGTCTCTATTTTAGGATGTCTTGGTCCAATTGTGACCTATTTTCTTTAGAATGATAATTTTTGCTTAGAGTATTCATTCCGACAAAATTGATTGAAATATACAGATGTTGTCTCGTAGAAGCTCATCAAGTTAACAATTAGTGCATCTTTGGATAGTCAAACTGATGTAAAGATATACTTTCTCCGTCTCAAATTAGATGCTAATTAAGGGATTTCACATAAATCAATAAAATATATTTTGTAGTTAATTTTCCAACATAATTGTAATTGTATGGACTAAAAAATCTTCATGAAATATGTGGGTTTAGATGATGAAGTTGGTGAGGAAGGATACATAAGAGACATGATGGTAAAGATGGTTAAGGTGGTGAGGGTATAATGAAAAAACATAATTAATATTTTTTTAAACTTGTTAAAATTTGCATCTAATTTGAGATAAAAAATTATGTTTATATTAGCATCTAATTTGGGACGGACAGAGTAATTAAATTGCACATTATCATATAGCTTTTTTTTGGTACTTAAATGCATTGATTTTTCTGTGAGCCAAATATCAAGCTTTCTTTAATTATATGACCGACGACTGAGAACTTTGATCACAAGAACATATGCCCTATATTGATCATGTTCTATATATATGTTTCTCTATCAGCTAGATTTTCCTTCAGTTCTTGACATCTTTTTGTCAAGTGTATAATGTATAAAATTAAGTTTACTATCTGTTGAAAGTATTTTGTGCAACAAACTTAATATGAAATTCCATTTGGTATCCTGATCAAATTTCCAATCCCATCCTTTCTTAATCCTCTTTATATAATAAGATGAGCATTAAGAGGACTTAACCAGATAAATTTTGTTAGTGTTATTAATTACATATGCTATTTATAGAAGGCAATAGCATGGATATACATAGAAGAGCTGAGATAGGCCAGTGACCCTCTAGCCTTGATTTTTTTCTCTCTAGCTTGGATATATATCCTGACTAGCCGGCTTCTTGATATATGTAGTAAATGATAAGGGTACGTACTATATATATATATACACGTTTATAGTAATCAAGGCCAAGTTTTTTAGTATTGTTTATGCATAGATCTATATGGATGCTAATAAGTTAATTGCTTACATTAATAATCATTAGGCAATGACATAATTCTGCATGGTTTTCTATGATATAGAATTGTTTTATGTATTCCCATCTCATGTCCTCTAACACAAGATTTTTGGACTTGAAAGTTGAAACTTTTTTTTTTTAAATTTGCATTTTATACCATATAGATTAATGCTAAATACTATGCAAAAAAGTATTTTTCTATTGCCATTGGTGTTTTCTATTTTATGTTCTCTAATAGAGTATGTATAAGTTTACAACTAAAAAAATACTCTTTCCGTACCAAATTAAATGCTAAAATAAACATAATTTTTTGTCCCAGCTTAAATGCAAATTTTGACAAGTTTAAGGAACAATAATTAAAATTTTCCATTATACCCTCACCATCTTCACCCTCATGTATTCTCCCTCACCAACTTATAAAAAGCAATTGATAAAAATAAAATCTCCCAGCTTGCAGCAAAAAGAATAAAATTGTCAATTAAAAAAAATACAATTTGAGCTCGTGCATAAAAGAAAACAAATATCAAAATAGCTGGCATTATCATTTATAATAAAACAAAATGTACATAATTATTAAATAATTAAAATTTTATATATACCACCCAGGATGATGACAACGACAAGCTCTCACAATCACATGAACCCCAACTATAGATAAATACATTAGTTGAGGTCCCTACTTATAAAACTTCTCCCAATTGTTTTATTTTCCATCTCTCTTCTTGTCAATAGAAAATAAATTTGGTTTGATAGAGACAATTTATTAATTTTGTTTGCCTAACATGAGAACGTTCTAGGGAGGCACCTAATTAAATTCATCTGAAACGAAATATTTTCTAAGAAGAAAAAAAAAAAAAATTTTTTTTTCTTCTTCCAGTTCTTATGGATTCAATAGATCTTGAACTTTTTTTTTTCTTCTTTCAGTTCTTATGGATTCAGTAGGTCTTGCTTCAACTTCTTGTGTGGAATTCTATTACAGTAATTAATATCTATTATGCACAATTGCTAAAATATTCGATGATAAATATAATTCTGTAGCCAGCCTGTTAAATAGTTTTTATGTTTGGTTTTTCAGCCTCCTCCTTGTTCAGGTAGCAAAACACAAAACAGGCATTGTATTGAGGGCTAAGGCTACTTCTATCTCTATATATACTCTTACAAAACTCTTTCTTTCTTTATTTTCTTTCTTTTTTCTTTCACATGTCTTGAGAAGCAAAAATCAAACACCACTGTTTTAAATTTATTATTTTTCCTAGATCCACCAAAAACGAAAAAAAAAAAAATTGGTATAATGAATTTTGGTTCATCTGAAGAAGGTAGTAGTAGTAGGGATAAAGGTAAGAATCTTTTCTCTTCCTATTCTTCCTCTTCACCGTCGTCCACGGCGGTTCCTCCACCTCAAATGGGTTCATGGTTAGATGAAGATACTAATACGGAAGCCTCTCCTATGGCGTCCGATGACGTCACGGTCACACACCTCGAGAAAGAACATATGTTTGACAAAGTGGTGACACCAAGTGATGTAGGAAAGCGAAATCGGCTAGTAATCCCTAAACAACACGCGGAGAGGTTCTTTCCTTTAGATTCTTCTACCAACGATAAGGGTTTGTTGCTAAATTTCGAGGATCGGAATGGGAAGCTATGGAGATTCCGGTATTCGTACTGGAATAGCAGTCAAAGCTATGTTTTGACCAAAAGATGGAGCCGTTTTGTGAAAGAGAAAAAACTCAATGCCGGAGATATTGTCTCTTTTCAAAGAGGGGTCGGTGATTCGGGTAAAGATCGGCTCTCCATTGACTGGAGGCACCGTACTGAGGTACATGAGTTGACCTTTGAGCGGGCTGCGGCGGCCGTGCTTTGGATTAGTACTCCTTCATTATTTATGAGGCCACCACCTCCCTATGGCATTAATTTTGGTGGTAGAGGTAACTATTACACTCAAGCTCCAAGTTTTAATCACACTTATAACAATAGCTCAATGTATTATTTGAGATCTCCACAACTATTACAACAACAACAAGAACAATCACAAATTGGAATGTTAGATTGGCAGTAACAAAGTAGTCCAATGGTTTTCGAATCGGTTCCAGTGGTCCAAGTGAAGAAGGCAGCATCAAAGAAATTGAGGCTATTTGGTGTGAACATGGAGTTCTCAAATATTTCAGATGAGTGTGACAATAACATACTGTCCTCAAGTGCAATTTCTTCATCATCATCTACATCAATTCATCATCATCATCATGAGACGACATCGACTCAACCTCATTATCATCATCTACAGGCTAGTTCTAATATCCCTCCATCTCCCTCTAATTATCTCCAATTAAGGCTCTACAATGGCACCCCGATGCAATTGCAACAACAACCCCCTCGACACAACAAAGGAAAATCCTCAATGTCCCTCGATTTGAATATTTAACGACCGACATCAAACTGGCTAGCTAGAGTTGAAGATTCAGAAGAAATTAGAAAGATTTTTCTTCTCTTTTCTTTCTTCCATCAATTTAGAAGAAATAAAAAAGATCTGAAGCCAATCAAGATTCAGTTTTTATAATTATACAAGCAATGACAATTGAAATGTAGATTTGGCTGTTCATGATAAGATATTGGCAAGGTAGCTTAGCAATAGAGAGGATGAGACAATTAAGTAATATTAACTTATATATCATAGGTATCAATCAATATATATTATTTTATTTTATATTTAGCTCGTGTATATTACAAATATATGATTTTTGATGAGTTTTTAAGTTTCAATTTGAAGTTTCTTTGTGTATCATTATTTTGTTTTTTACTAACTAGCTAAGTTCGTTGTTCTTGTCTCCTGTTTCGTTTTGCGCACAACAAAAGTGGAGTTATGAAAGTTGCAAGACAAGCCTCAATTGAAAAGGTAACATCTTCTCCTTCTTCTTCTTCATCTCTTAATTTCCTTTTGATTTCCTCCAAGTTGTTTGGCTTTTTTGTTTCTCTTAATTGATCAATATATGCATGCTTCTTTTTCAATCTCAATTTCATCAATGCACTTTCATTATTTATGCATATAGATTTGTACATAACAACACAGACTAAATATAACTTTTTTTGACCTCTCATTTTCAGTTTTGCTGCGGTTAACTTCCGGCTCTTACTTTTCATGGAAATATTGCAACTCACCAAACTAATTGTAAGTATAATATTCAAGGATAGAAACAGCACATTTATTTTGTGACAATTTAATTAGTCTAGTACTAGTGGTATAATATTGATGTCTATATCTTATACATCATCAGTTAAAAGTCAACAGTTGGAAAAAAATTAATTAGTTTTCGAGGCTAAGCTACAATATATTTCCCCGAGTAATACAGAAAATGATACGCTTCATCTTAAAATGTTGTGCAATTCATGTGATGATCTAGCTAGTGATTAACCAATGTCTATTTGGGTGACCTATTTTTGTATGTGTGTTTATTCGTAGTCTCTATTTTAGGATGTCTTGGTTCAATTGTGACCTATTTTCTTTAGAATGATAATTTTTGCTTATAGTATTCATTCCGACAAAATTGATTGAAATATATAGATGTTGTCTCGTAGAAGCTCATCAAGTTAACAATTAGTGCATCTTTGGATAGTCAAACTGATGTAAAGATATACTTCCTCCATCTCAAATTAGATGCTAATCTAAGGAATTTCACATAAACCAATAAAACATATTTTGTAGTTAATTTTCCAACATAATTGTAATTGTATGGACTAAAAAATCTTCATGGGATATGTGGGTTTAGATGATGGAGTTGGTGAGGAAGAATACAGGGGAGACATGATTGTAAAGATGGTGAAGGTGGTGAGGGTATAATGAAAAAACATAATTAATGTTTCTTAAACTTGTTAAAATTTACATCTAATTTGAGATAAAAAATTATGTTTATATTAGCATCTAATTTGGGACGGACAGAGTAATTAAATTGCACATTATCATACAGCTTTTTTTGGTACTTAAATGCATTGATTTTTCTGTGAGCCAAATATCAAGCTTTCTTTAATTATATGACCGACGATTGAGAACTTTGATCACAAGAACAGATGCCCTTTATTGATCATGTTCTATATATATGTTTCTCTATCAGCTAGATGTTCCTTCAGTTCTTGACATCTTTTTGTCAAGTGTATAATGTATAAAATTAAGTTTACTATCTGTTGAAAGTATTTTGTGCAACAAACTTAATATGAAATTCCATTTGGTATCCTGATCAAATCTCCAATCCCATCCTTTCCTAATCCTCTTTATATAATAAGATGAGCATTAAGAGGACTTAACCAGATAAATTTTGTTAGTGTTATTAATTACATATGCTATTTATAGAAGGCAATAGCATGGATATACATAGAAGAGCTGAGATAGGCCAGTGACCCTCTAGCCTTGATTTTTTTCTCTCTAGCTTGGATATATATCCTGACTAGCCGGCTTCTTGATATATGTAGTAATGATAAGGGTACGTACTATATATACATACACGTTTATAGTAATCAAGGCCAAGTTTTTTAGTATTGTTTATGCATAGATCTATATGGATGCTAATAAGTTAATTGTTTACATTAATAATCATTAGGCAATGACATAATTCTGCATGGTTTTCTATGATATAGAATTGTTTTATGTATTCCCATCTCATGTCCTCTAACACAAGATTTTTGGACTTGAAAGTTGAAACTTTTTTTTTTTTTAAATTTGCATTTTATACCATATAGATTAATGCTAAATACTATGTAAAAAAGTATTTTTCTATTGCCATTGGTGTTTTCTATTTTATGTTCTCTAATAGAGTATGTATAAGTTTACAACTAAAAAAATATTCCTTCCGTACCAAATTAAATGCTAAAATAAACATAATTTTTTGTCCCAACTTAAATGCAAATTTTGACAAGTTTAAGGAACAATAATTAAATTTTTCCATTATACCCTCACCATCTTCACCCTCATGTATTCTCCCTCACCAACTTCACCATCTTCATCCACATATCCCACATGAGGATTTTTTAGTGTATACAATCACAATTATGTTGAAAAATAAACTTAAAAACATATTTTTTTGGTTTGTGTGAAATTGGCTAGATTAGAATCTAATTTGGGACGGAAGGAGTATTATTAATGATTTAATGTTTTGTTTTCCGGAGTCCATCAAATTTTGCTTGGGACTGTTCGAACTGCTTGAGGCAATTCATTAAGCAAATTGCTAGTTAAAAATGAAAAAGAAAATGGAGAAAGGACTAACTATTGTCTGATATATTATATAATGATTCATATATAAAAGCTGATGAATTGATTTTCTAATGATAGTTATGTTGAAGAAAGGTTAATTTTATTATATTTTTGCTCTGGTTTCTGTTTTTTTGGGGAATGTCATTATGATCGGATGAAGGGTGCACTTGAGATACTTAGCTACCAGAAACAGGGTTATTGCAATTGAATTCCTGACATGCATTGGGTTTTTTTTTTTTTTTTGGATAAATGGTGTTTGTGAGAATAAGCTCAATTACAAATTTATACTCCATCCATCTTTAATTAATTGTCATTTTAGAAATAAATGACAATTAATTAGGAACCGAAAGGTAGTATCAATTAGCAAAGTACCAGTGTTAGAGAATGAAATTCTAGCTATTTCAAAGGATAATATATTTTTTTATGGGAATACAATGCATAATATTGATCATTCATTTAGAGTTCTTCAACACCCGGCTGCTCCAAACTTTGAGTGAAAGATTGAGCTGATCGTTGCCCGAATCATGGTTGTTTCGACTTTGAATGTGCAAGTGTATTTTATGACGTTTCATCGCCACTTTTGAAAAGAATGATTCCCATTCTCATCACTTATGGTGGTGATGTTCAAAAAGATTGTGTGCGAAGAATATAGGGCATATTATAGATATAAATGCTCTAAATATACATAGTATTCGATCGATGCATACAAGTTTAAATTACATGAGTGAGTAGGGGATTGAAGACGAAAAAGATATACAGAATTGATAAAATAAACATTAATCCATCCCTGTTTGTTCAATTAATGAAACAAATGCAAAAGTACGGATGGCATATCTCAAGATCCAAGAAAAAATTTGCTGTTGTTTCCATGGGATGACAAAAAGGAAATTACATTAATTAGAAGAAGCCAAAAGAGTACTCAAAAGAATGAAAACTGAACTATATATATACTATAGTATTACAACCTAGTTCACAACAAGGCAAAACACATTTTTGGACTCGTGTGAACATGATTTCTACAGAGAGCATGTTGAAAATGGAAAGAGATCCTACAACTTATAAATAGAAGTTGGATTTGGATTCTGTCAAACAAGAAAGAGGTTAGCTTCAATTACAATTACGTGTATGTGTTTAAATTGTGTGTACGCAAGTTTGTAGACTGGGCCCCCTCTCCGCTCATTTTAATTTGTAGCATCTAGTTAGGAGCTATTAATAATTAATACTGGTAAGAAAAGGCCTATGCACTGATGATCAGTCTAGGGCTGCAAAAATATGGACAGAGAGACGATATTCAATAATCGACCAGACAACCCTAACGATAATTTTATCTCTTATGCGCACAATCCCATGCTCGATATATCCCTATAGCTTCTTATTATTAGGAATGTTCTATGTACTCTGTTCCCATCATTAATAATGATCATGATCAACATTTAACACTATATATATAGTATTTTCTTTTGCTAGCTGGTGATGTATAAACTTAACATTTGTTGGATGTCTTAATAAATACGTTCTTGGAAAGTCGATATGGTATTCTCGGGTTCGACCATGCAAGTAAAAAGGTTAAGAATTTAGAATTCGAATTTAGATATAGAAAACTAAAATTTTGAGAGAATCCTTTTTACATGTTAATAGTAATTCAACTAAAATTAATCTAATACTTCCTCCATCCTTAATTATTTGTCACATTTTTATTATAAAATTATAAAAAAAAAAAATGATAAATAATTAAGGATGGATATAGTACAATTTAACGAATATAGATATTGTTGTTGTAACTAAAGAAAAAAATACGAATACGAGGAGTTAATATGAATCTGTATGAAGTACTTGTAATAAAAGAGTGAAACGGGGAGGACAAAGTCCCCACACTAGAAAGCTAGAATGAAATTGTAGTAGGTTTTGGTTTTTAAGTATACATACATAGTAAGTGGGCCTAATCAATGACGAAAGTCAAGGAATTGCTGAATTGTTTTTATTAAATTTGTAATATGTAATGAGAGTACTCTTTTCCGCATTTATGGAGTATCTACAGTACGAATTTTAAAAATTGTTGAATTGTAACATAAACTAATATTTTTTTATCAAAATATTAGCATATCCATATATTTTTTAGTATACGAAAATACTACTTTATATATGACATTTTTTTTTAATAAAGTAATTTCTATAGGGCTGGATGAAAATAATGATGACGTGAGGAACATATTTTTTAGGAGAATATTGAAGAAAGTAAAGTAAAATAAAATTATTAATAATTATCTCCTTAAATGCATCTGTAAGTCCTATTTTATAATAATAATAATAATTATTATTATTATTATTTGGTCAACAATTGGAAGAAATAAATACAAAAAAGGCCTAAAAACTAAAATATGTGCATCAGCCTAAATCGTGATATTTTAGGCCCCTCATATTTTCTTATTCATACATTAAATAATAAAAATATAATCATTATGAAATGGTTAGAATAATAATTAGAGAAATATCAACCAGTGCTAAAGTGGTAAACATTTCTTAGAATTAAAAGTTGGGTATTCGATATTAGAAGGGATGAATATGAGAATTTAAAAGTAGTTCATATAATTAAATATAAATATATAATTATCAAAACATATATATATACACATATATAAAGTATCACAAATATATACATGCATGTATAAATAATAATAAAAACTAACCAAAAACGTGTAGTTCACTTCTCTTCGTCTACTTCTTATTAGTTTTCTATAGGAGGCTAATTAATTAAGCAGAGTATTTTATCTAAAAAAACAATAATCAAGCAAATTGTTGATAAGTATCATTTATCTTATGTAATGAGCAGGGGGCGTGCATTTTTCTTCCACTCGCTACAAGCGCATGGACCACGTTTCTTTTGATTGAATTAATTTTTTAAACTCCATAAGAATAAAAAACCTAATACTCAACTACGACTACACACTGTTTTTAACTTATAATGGAAGGAAAAGGCAGACGCTTAACTTGATAAAAAGCAATTGATAAAAATAAAATCTCCCAGCTTGCAGCAGAAATAATAAAATTATCAATTAAAAAAAATACAATTTGAGCTCGTGCATAAAAGAAAACAAATATCAAAATAGTTGGCATTATTTTTTATAATAAAACAAAATGTACATAATTATTAAATAATTAAAATTTTATATATACCACCCAAGATGATGACAACGACAAGCTCTCACAGTCACATGAACCCCAACTATAAATAAATACATTAGTTGAGGTCCTTACTTATAAATTTTTTTTCAATTGTTTTATTTTCCATCTCTCTTCCTGTCAATAGAAAATAAATTTGGTTTGATAGAGATAATTTATTAATTTTGTTTGCCTAACATGAGAACGTTCCAGGAAGGCACCTAATTAAATTCATCTGAGACGAAATATTTTCTAAGAAAAAAAAAAAGTATTTTTTTTTTCTTTCAGTTCTTATGGATTCAATAGGTCTTGAACTTTTTTTTTCTTCTTTCAATTCTTATGGATTCAATAGGTCTTGCTTCAACTTCTTGTGTGGAATTCTATTACAGTAATTAATATCTATTATGCACAATTGTTAAAATATTCGATGATATATATAATTCTGCAGCCAGCCTGTTAAATAGTTTTTATATTTGGTTTTTCAGCCTCCTCCTTGTTCAGGTAACAAAGCACAAAACAAGCATTGTATTGAGGGCTAAGGCTACTTCTCTCTCTATATATACTCTTACAAAACTCTTTCTTTCTTTATTTTCTTTCTTTTTTCTTTCACATGTCTTGAGCAGCAAAAACCAAACACCACTGTTTTAAATTTATTATTTTTCCTAAATCCACCAAAAACGAAAAAGAAAAAAATTGGTATAATGAATTTTGGTTCATCTGAAGAAGGTAGTAGTAGTAGGGACAAAGGTAAGAATCTTTTCTCTTCTTATTCTTCCTCTTCACCGTCGTCCACGGCGGTTCCTCCACCTCAAATGGGTTCATGGTTAGATGAAGATACTAATACGAAAGCCTCTCCTATGGCGTCCGATGACGTCACGGTCACACACCTCGAGAAAGAACATATGTTTGACAAAGTGGTGACACCAAGTGATGTAGGAAAGCTAAATCGGCTAGTAATCCCTAAACAACACGCGGAGAGGTTCTTTCCTTTAGATTCTTGTACCAACGATAAGGGTTTGTTGCTAAATTTCGAGGATCGGAATGGGAAGCTATGGAGATTCCGGTATTCGTACTGGAATAGCAGTCAAAGCTATGTTATGACCAAAGGATGGAGCCGTTTTGTGAAAGAGAAGAAACTCAATGCCGGAGATATTGTCTCTTTTCAAAGAGGGGTCGGTGATTCGGGTAAAGATCGGCTCTACATTGACTGGAGGCGCCGTCCTGAGGTACATGAGTTGACCTTTGATCGGGCAGCGGCGGCCGTGCCTTGGATTAGTACTCCTTCATTGTTTATGAGGCCACCACCTCCCTATGGCATTAATTTTGATGGTAGAGGTAACTATTACACTCAAGCTCCAAGTTTTAATCACATTTATAATAATAGCTCAATGTATTATTTGAGATCTCCACAACTATTACAACAACAACAAGAACAAGCACAAATTGGAATATTAGATTGGCAGCAGCAAAGTAGTCCAATGGTTTTCGAATCGGTTCCAGTGGTCCAAGGGAAGAAGGCAGCACCAAAGAAATTGAGGCTATTTGGTGTGAACATGGAGTTCTCAAATATTTCAGATGAGTGTGACAATAACATACTGTCCTCAAGTGCAATTTCTTCATCATCATCTACATCAATTCATCATCATCATCATGAGACGACATCGACTCAATCTCATTATCATCATCTACAGGCTAGTTCTAATATCCCTCCCTCTCCCTCTAATTATCTCCAATTAAGGCTCTACAATGGCACCCCGATGCAATTGCAACAACAACCCCCTCGACACAACAAAGGAAAATCCTCAATGTCCCTCGATTTGGATATTTAACGACCGACATCAAACTAGCTAGCTAGAGTTGAATATATATTCTGACATGACTTATATGAATGGCTTGAGATCCATAAGTAAAAGTGGGTGAAGCTGATCGTCAAGGCCACCTTCATTTTCATTATCTCTTAAGAAAAAGGGAAAAGGAATAAAAGGAGGAGAAATTCAGAAAGAAAGCTCAAAAGAGGGGAGAGCTTAAAATTGTTTGTACGCGCGTGTATATAAGAAGAGCTTTTGGATTCCATTACCGAAAAAGCTAATGAGTAATTTAACAATGACAGTGGAAAAGTAATTCTTGGCATCAGATCCCATAAAACAGCATTGCTGTTATTATTATTATTATTATTATTATTATTATTATTGTGAAATGCATATATAGGTGAGGCTAAGCTAAGTCCTTGATAGTTACTTCTCATATCATATGCATGGCACCATGGAAGATACCTCTCCCTCTCTCCTCCACAAACAGCCGTAAAGCTCTTTTGTATATTTATGTGCATCCATTGATACATTTATTCTATCCTCTGTACCTAAGCGTTCAATTTTTTTATATAAATACCTTAACTTTGAAATTGTAACTTGTAAGGCATCTATGATCTAAGCGCTTTTCGTTAAAAATCTAACATAACACAAAACAGGATGATAAATCCCTAATGCTCCACGTTGAATTTCTTTAACGATATATCCTATGCATATATATACTCCTTCCGTTTTAAAATACATATAAAAAACATCATGCATTTAGAGAGGAGATAGTATGAAATTATAAAGTTCGGAAGCTTTGGGTGGCAATCTGTAATGTTTACCAAAGCTTAGTACCTATTAGCCAAATTTATGATAGTGACAATGAGGATGGATGATGATGATAAAAAGAAGAAAATTGTGGGCCGAAGAGAGAGAGAGACTGCAAAATTTCCTGAAAGATTTCTGACCCATCTGGATAGGATATGGGGCTGTTTTTCTTGCCCTACAAATTATGCTCTCTCCCAGCCAGCCTCCCTCATTTAAATATACTAATCTGCTTCGTTTGCTAAGGTATCTCCTCTGAAAATTACAAAACATATTTATTTATGCATTCGCATTATACATAGCATCATATCATGGCAACTTTCTGCCAACATTACACACGACAATTCTCTTAAATTCCAAGTTATAAAAAGTAACAGACAAAAACAAATTTTTATGTTGCATAAATTCAATAATAATATTTTGTTTTGAGATTAATATCCGACAATGTCTAAGGTTATCCATCATATACCTAAAATGTTTATATATATATATATATATATATATATTTCACTATAACGTGATCTATTGGGAAAATGTGAACATATTAATCAATACGAAAGTATAAACTGTATGTGTGAATATAAACAAAACAGATCATATGAGAATGTACCATTGAGAATAATAACTCTGATTAGAGCATTTCTAATTAAACTAGAGACAGGTCATGTTATTATATGTCATTTTCTTTCTAATTATCGGTCATAAAATGTGATTAGAACGTAATAATTGAGAGTAATCAGGATAGAAAGGAGTTGTTTATCGAATTGAGATGCCAAAATTGCCAATAGTATAGAAAGAGGTCCCCACTAGCTCCTTGAATTGTCACTTTTGCTTGGGTGGGTGAATGTTTGTGTGTACATGGCCTGTCTTTGTACTTCCAACTGGGTATCCTAAAGAAAAGAAACCTAAGCCTATATTTCCTTGTGGTACCAACGCAACTCTCCCTCTCCTCTCCAATTGTATTATAACCATTCCTTAATCCCTCTCCTCTCCAATGTGGTACCAACGTTTCGGAAATATGAAACGCGTCTGGTACTTTTATTCCATATTTTTCTGTCCAATCCATCAATTTCGGTCAAATTTCAATTTGATTCTAAAAATTAAGTATTTTATTCAGTAAAAATGATAATGCTAATAATTAGTTTTTTCACATTACATTTGTGATGTTTTAAATTTAGATGTTTATATAATTGTTGCACATCCCTTTGGACGTCAATGTATACTTTTTAAAAAAACCTATCTAAAATATGTTATATTTAATCATCTTATTATATTATATATATATTTATTTAAGAAAATCCTATTATATATTAGTTTGAAGTTTTTCAATAATATTTTTAATTAACAAAACTAACATACTCATAATTAAAAAAATTTAAACGATGTAAATGATCATGTCTCATCATAAATTTATGAATACCGGCCAAAGACACATTCACAATGTTTCTCATTCAGGCTCCCTTATATTACCGATTAACATTTTAAGCCCTTGCAGTTTGTAACTCGAGATCGTAGCACAAAGTTGTTCATGGGAGAATACTTGTATCGATAGATATAATCGTATGTTCTGGAGCAACTATTTATTGATCGTCATCAGGAACGAATACTAGTAGAAAATAGGGCTAACGCCACATCAAGCGTCTCCACGGCCAAACAACCGTGGCGTAAGGCTATCTATGGCCACGGTTTTATAAGCGTGATATAATTTTCTTTCTATGAGTACAAAACCGTGGCGTAAGTTGCTTTACACCACGGATTTTTGACAAAGATAAAAAGACATTATGTAAAAGGACAATACACCACGGTTTAGAAACCATGCAAAGTGTATTTTTATTTCCACGGTTTTCAAACCGTGGCAATAGGGGTGAACATGATTAAATAACTTTTTAGATTCCCCTTATCGTCTTGAAAATACGCGAAAATCATTGTTAAATCATCTTGACCACTACTCTCTCTTCTCACCTCTCAAACCCTACTTCTCTCAAATCCTCTCAAATTCTTTCATTCTATCTCAAAATTTACTTCCAAGAAGAGACGATTTTCTTCCACGAAGCTCTGCTTTTCGTTAAAAGGTACGAGTTGCCTCTAAACTTGGGTTTTAGTTTCAAGTTATTTTCTATTGTCAATGTTGTAGATGAATGATTTGATGATAGTTCATTCTTTTGCGTGATTTTGATGAGTAAATAGAACTTTGCATGTAGTTGCTATTTAAGGAATGAAAAATGATCTCTTTCCGTTAGTGTAATAATTGATATTTTTGGAAGTATTCTGATTTACTCTTATGTTGTTTGATTTGGATCGAAGAATTGGACGGAAATCTCTATTTCAGTCGAGTTATTCTATGATTAACTGTTGTTGGTTTAATTCCTCCACATTTACTCTGAATCACACTTTTTTGCTATCGATTTGGTATTAATAGAACTCTATTTTGCTATGTATGGATTGTAAAAAACTTTTATGATCCGTTGGTTTACTCTCTTTTCAGGCCACAAAATGGCACACCACTTTGAGATGATTATTTCACATTACCAAGAAAATATCTGTTATACTAAAGAAGCAGCGGTAAGATGAATATAATTCCATGATCATTCCAGTTATTATGTATGTATATATATATATTAATTCTAGAACCTTTTACTTATATTTTGTATTATCTCATGTATTTCAGGGAAAAAACTTAGGTACGCTTCCTTACGTACGCTACGTATGCTTCTCTGCTTCAAACGGTTGTACGTTTGATCGACAGTACAACTGTTTAAAGTAGAGAAGCGTACGTAGCGTACGTAAAGAAGCATACGTAAGTCTTCCCCGCATTTCAGCTATTGGCAAGGGCTTGGCTGATTGAAATTCCAGGTATTGAAGGTGCAACACATATTATCCTCCGTTTGTCAGGTCGAGGACCCTATTCTATCCGTTTATGTAAACATCAAAGCACTGAAGGCATGAGTACCAGATTATCCACTAAAGAATTCTCAGAATTTGTCAAAGGACAAGGCTTGAAGGCGGGTTTCAGTGTTCGATTCGATCCTTGGCAGTGGAGGGTGAGAATCTCACTACTCGAGTGACAATATTTGAGATGGATATTATAAATCCATGGGACTCCCTGGCGAATGGGTCATCTGTACCTAGAATGATTTTAACCTGAACTCAGAACCATACATGGTCTTCCTCGCTAAGGTTCTGAGAGTAGGTCAGTAGGCCGTATTCGATTATTCCAAAAAAAATTACCTTTTTTTTTAATTGAGACAGCAACACCTACCTCCATTCCATTTGAGTGCAGATGCATTAGGATAGGATGAAGTAGGTTATAAGGGTTGACATAGAGTTCATTAGTTTCTTGATCCCAAAGGTTGGATCAATAGTCATTAACTCTTTTTCTATAACCCCAAATAGCCACCGAGTAAAGAGGCATTTGCATTTGGGGTAAGGTACATGATCCATCTATCCATTTTTCTAGGAGAGGCAGTTATTGCTCGTTACTCCAAATAGCTACAGTGTGACTGAAATCTTTCAGTCATATTCAAATGAGCAACAATATATTTTGTAAATAATACTTCTTTCTTTATTTCATTATGTTGTTGATTCGATTATCGAATTAGTTGTGTGGGTCTTAGGCACCGTGATTGCTGCGGAACCTAAGATCACGGCGCCTAAGACCCACGCAACTGATTCGATAATCGAATCAACAACACGAACAAGCGGAATATGAAAGAAGAACCTTGACAATAAAACCCTCTAGATCGCTATGCCTAGGAACCTTATAGTAACAAGGGTGGGGAATTGTGGAATAAGAACGATTAATCCCGAATGAATCAATTCTCATTGTGACGAGTTCAATCCAGAACCCAAAAAAACTAGTAGAGCCAAACTTCTCAACTTTTAATAATTCAATGGTCCCTTGATACAATAAACTTAAAGAGTATTTATCCTAAAATAAAATAACTAACCACTAGTTACTAGGTAGAAAATTTCGGAATTATTAGAATAAAAAACAAATTCAAAATAAATAAAATATTATATATTAAAATTAGAAACGTGAGCTTCATGCAAACTTCCACCAATTCTATCCTCAACATTTAGTCCTTCAAGTTTCTTCAATTCATCTTCTTGACTCAATATATTTTTAATCTTCAACAAAGCTCTCTTTAATATTGCATCCTTCAATTTAATCTTGATATTACTTCCTTTATTTTCATAACCCAACATTTGATGAAGCTTCGACCATTTGACTTCCGACTTCAAATTGACATTATATGTTCTTTTCACTCCCGTGTCATTCTCCTCCTCTTCAAAAAAATTCATCCTCAAATCTTGATCTTCAATGACATCATTTTTCTCTCTAGCTGGAACAATTTCAATTTTAGGCGCCATATGATCACAATTATTTTCAACATCAATTTGCACTTCTATTGTTGTATCCATCGCAGCTGACTTAAGATTTTCCTATTGAGTAATCCGTTGCTCCATTATCAACATATCATCTCGAACTTGTTTTAGTGTAAGTGGCTGGAATTTAATGTCAATCCCATCATTGACAAAGTTGTAGTTATGCTCTTCATCAAGTAATGCACCAGTTTTATATAGCCAAGAAAAACCCAATAATAAATGTGCATCTTTCATACGTATGACGTCACATAAAATTCATCAGAGAATTTACTACACGAAAAAGAAACCCAATTTTGTTTCTTCACCATAGAACCACAAGATAATGTATACGACACTAGATGATCAATGCATGGCAAGAATAATTTTTGAACCATATAAGTATTAACACAATTGACAAAAGCATTATCATCAATAGCAAAATGGCATATCTCTCCACCAGGCTTGCAATGAGAATGAAACGGATATGGAGTCACGTAAAATATATCTTCATGGTCCATGAAGAATACACTCTTCTCACGTGGAATGAATATTACGGACTAAAGAAAAGAAAACCTTCAGTTGGCTTTTGGTTTCGATGGCACAAAGAATTACGACACTTTTTCTAGTAAGGTATGCTATTTTGGAACAATTGATGAGAGTGTACAAGAGAGTAAAGGATCATCTTCACAAAGTTTTCTGTCTACAGGGAAAGATGCATGTTCAGAAGTCTCAACCAAAGAAATAACCAGAGGTAGTACGACACGGTCATATCTTCAGGTATTATCTTCAAAATAGAGGAATATGTCTATGACATAATTAATTCCGAACATGATAGCCTGAAAGAATTTGTGTTCACAACCTTACACAGTCTTGAAAAAGAGAACACAGTGGTAACCAAAGAGAATCATGAACTTAAAATAAAAAATGGAAGAAACTATGATGAGATAGGAATATGAAATCAAGAGAAGAGAAGAAAAGTTTCGGTTATAATTCACGCGACAAAAAGGAGAACTTCATGGGAAAATGGTTAGGACTAGAGCAAGATACATATGAACAAGTCCATTCTCTACAAAAGCAGTTAGAAGTGAAGGTTCAGAACTATGAAAATCTAATTAACAAGAAGGATGAAGAATTTCAGCAAGAGTTTAAGGAACTAGAAGACAGGTTCATTGAAGACTGGTATACCATGAAACACCAGGTTAGGAGTTTGTAGAGTCAACTCGGCTCAACCACTAAAGAACTAGAGGTTATGGTCAAGAAATACTCAAGACAGAAGGAGAAGTTCACTAAAGAAGTACCTAAAGTATATGCTAGACTTGAGAAACATGTACCTCTCAATATGCAAAACAGAACGGAATAAACATATTAACAAGGAAGAAAAGAGGAGTAAGGAATGTTCGTATTGAAGAAATAAAGGTCATACATACGACAAATGCTCAGGAATGTTCGTACTGCAGAAACAAAGGTACATACGATAAATGCTCTTTGGTCAAGAATCAGATTCATCAGAAGGAACTGACTAAATCAGGACAGATGTCAAGAAGAAGTCTAGAAAAATTGAATGTATGGGAAAGTTTTAATACGGAGAGAGGAGTAGATTCAGATTGGTTCCTGGATAGCACTTTCAAAATATATATGACTAAGGAGAAAAGTATGCTAGAATCTCTAGTAGAAGCTGAAGGAAGCATCATATATGAAAGTGGAAAAGAGAGAAGAATCCTTGGATGCGGAAGTTTAAATCTTCATCCCTTTGTAAGAATAAATTTTGTTTTATTAGTAGAAAATTTACAGAAAAATATATTAAGCGTTAGTAGGTTGTGTGATATAGGATTAAAAGTTAGTTCGATCATAACTTTTGTGTAATCAGGAATCAACATGACAACATAGTCATAGTTGGAGAAAGAACAAAAGACAACATATATAAATGGATCAAAAATAATGAAAGGAAATATGAAAGAATGTATATGGCGGTTACAGAGAAGAAAAATTTGTATTATACTAAAACAGAAGAAAAATATATAGTTTTAATTTAGCGCTAGTATAAAAAAAAGGTTTTGTCTTCAACACTATCAGTCATGACTTCACAATCAAGAAACTCGGCATCTAAAGGCAATTCCTCATCATTCTCTTAGAAATCTGTTGAACCTACACGACAGATGGCTGCACATGGAATACCTAAGAAGAAACTGTAGTTCGACGACGACGTAGGTACTGGTAAAGATTTCTGCAATACTGATACCCATCATCTAAGAGGCAGATTTATAATGAGAAGCATGTTGATACACCACGTCCACAAAGAATTCAAGCGAATGAAGGACAACATGGATTTCTTAATCTTGAGCAGGGAATGTTTGCTTTAGGTCATCATTAGTCTTTGATTCAGAATAGAGCAAATCTACATGAAACAACTGTCTCATATGTTCCAAGGATGATGTATGCTCAAACTGATTCATCATCCTCTGAATTGGAAGCAAAATATCCACCAGAATTTATGCCTAAAACTCGACCAATCAATATTTAGTGGCAAAGTCCAAATGATGATGTTGTCAAACGTACTATAGGAATTGAAGTGACAAGGACTATAGATGATGTACGATAGTTTGAAGAAATTTGGAGATCTAAAATTAGAAGAATTCACCGTCAGTGTTCCTATTTCTATTGGGGAGAAAGCGATATAACGACTGAAAGAGCAAAACGAATGCTTTCGTAGAGAAATCAAGAGAAATGAAGCACTCATCAGGGAAGCAAGATGGGATTCATGCTAATCAAGGGAGAGTTTCTGCAGAACTTTTTCTTGAGCACTAATCGAGGGGGAGTCTCTGTTTATTTCTAATTCTAGTTCATAGGTTAAGGGGGAGTTAGTCCTTCCTTATTTTATTTTCGAATAAGTCTTTGGCCCTTTTTACTAATACTGCACTCGATTGTAATTGCCCCATGCAGTTTGTAGGTCTTCTTGTATGCCAACGTTCATGTTCTCAACAACTAGAAGGGGTCAATTATACACGTTGATCCTTTTCTTATTAAGGGCCGATGAGCTCAACTACTCAGTCTTCCAACAAATAGATGAATGTGATGAATTGGAGGTCTCAGATCAGTTGGAGTCAGCTTTAAGTACACCTCTTGATGCCCACATGTAATTTTCCAGTATCTTTTAAAATAAAGGGATAAATGGGAGGAATGAGTAGGAAGCAACCCATATTTTGAGAGAATAGAGACTGAAACTTTGGTCTCTACCAAAGAAATAAGCTTGGTCTGATTAAGATGTATCAGAAGTTTCTAATAAAGGAAATCTTAGAAATATCGAAGAAACGATGAAGAAATATAATGAAGGAAGATCCTAGAATTGTCTAAGAAACGATGAAGGAAGATCCCCGAAAACTCGAAGAAACGGAGACGAAAGATCCTAGAAAGTTAGTAGTTTGTGTAACCTTTATCGATCATCTAGAATTTGTGTTATGGATTCAATATTAAATAAAATTTCTTATGTAATTTAGTTTTTCCTTTTTTACAATGTTCCTTCATGATATTTTATTGGAATTGCAATCGAATTGTCCATGCTTGTGAAGGATAATCTAATGTACGTAGCTTCGAGATAGAAACTATATCGATTTCTATCGTGAAGCATAGTGTTTGGCCACGGTTTAGAGAACGTGGAGGCGTAAGACGATATAAAACCGTGGCGTAAACCATGCCGGATTATACTTAAAAACTGTGGCCTAGTAAAACGTCATCGTTTGATGACGGGTATTTTCAAAAAAAAATTGTTGTTAAAATATGACGCGCGCGCCATTCCACGTTTCTTTTTCAATATTAATTAAAATTCTCTTTTTATTCAAAAAAACAACTCGCTTCTCTCTGAAGTTGGACAAATCCTCACTCTAAAATTGGACAAACCCTCTCTCCGAAGCTCAACAATCATCTAGTACTCGACTTTCAAAGAATTTCTCGCCGATCAACGCTCGACAATCGATTGCCAAACTCTACATTAGGGTTCCAAAGTCGACAATCTCAGTTGAACCTATATAAAGATAACCATTGGTTGCTTTATTGAAAGAGCTTTATAACTTTAAGGGTTTTTTGAGTTCGTCTTAGAACTAATTTCGGATTTTCCGTAACTTATCTTTGGGTTGATAATAAGAATTTGGTACTTTGCTGATTTTAAATGTAATTATCTTCAGTTGTAATCGATCTTTAAAGCTTTGCATATATATATATATTTCAATTACTTTCCTTTGTTTGTTTGGAGTAGCGATGTTTTGATCATTCATAACTTGAACTGCGTAGTGAATTTAGATTCGTTGGCAATGTCAAATTTATATGTAGTTGGTTTAGCTCAGTTAAGTTAAAATCTCATAGTGTCTTGATGTTAAAATATATAGAAGATTATAATTTGCGATTTGATGAAAAGCATCGACTTTTAATTGTTGGTAACAAATGTTCCTATGAAGAATGACCAATTTTTATTTAAAGCTAGCAATGATTCATGCATTTTGGCTTGGTAATATTTCTACTATATGTGTATCGAACATTTGGTATGCCCTATTCTCTATGTTAGCTAGGCTCTTATTACTTCCCATCTCTCTCTCTTAGACCTCGATACTCTTCTCGTTAATTAATATGGAGCGCAAAGTTGGCCTAAGATTATGTTCAACCAGTGACGAGTTTGTGAATGCATACAATTCGACGGTCTCATGGCTTTATGTATTGAATTTTTTTGACCGACTTGGTAATACTAGTCGTAAGAAGATTATAGTACTGTGAAAACATAATGTCATGGAATTAACATGACTTTATGATCTATCTTACTAGTCTGAATAATATATGGTTGTATAATATATGATTATGAATGTATCATTATATGATATATAATTTAAATAATGATCATGGGTAAACTCGACAAAAGGTTGATAAGATGGCTGGATCAAAGGCTAATGAAAGGAATCAAAAGAAGAATGCAAGTAGGATCGATGACATGTACAAGATCAATGGACTAAAATTAAACGATGCAAACTGAGATCAATGATCTGGATACAATGTACAATAAAGGAAATAAATATCGTAATCTGTTCCTTGTGATTCAAGCATGCTACAAGATTGGAAAGTTGAAGATTGGATCATAAAATTATATCAGGTCATATCGTCTTTATTATCGCAACTATGAGTAACGACCAAGGCACTAAAGTAGTATAAATTAAAGACGATTGTTCATCAGGCGACTTTGCACAAATAGAGGACAAGGAGGAGTTTAAGTAGAGTGAGGTCCATTCCACTCTAGCGTTTATTTGTTGCCATAGATTATTCAAATCCTAAAGAGTGCGTGCGGAGATCGAGAGTACTAGCCGGTCAAGGCTTAATTTGGTAGGGTCCTAAAATAGGTTATTATTGACAGTCTTGTTGTGTGGCTTGTACACGATATCTAGGTAACTTGGGAATACTATCTTCCTTATTGTAAGCAACTTCTACCCGACCCTATTGGTCGGCGGACGTAGGTGTTGGCTATTAACGCCAAACTACGATATATCTTTATTGAATAAATAAAAAAAAGTTTTGTTTGTTTTGCATTGAATCTCTCAGGTTAATCTCTACTATTCTTGTTTTTGTTTAATTTATTTTGTGCCAAAATCCAATAACATTTATATGCTCTAATAGTTCGATCTAATTTAAGCGAGAACTGTTCTATCAATCCTATCGCGCTTTATAAGTTGGAGCAAATTTGTATTTGTTTTAGGATTGTTAAAGCATTCCCAAATCGTAACAACTGGTCGAGTTCTTACTCGTTGAGGTGTTACAATGATAATCAAACTAGCAAGCTTTACTTTACTATCATTTGTTTGATTTGTGTATAAGTCTCCAAACCTTGACACCAGTCTTCGAGAGACTTATTGTTTCATACGTCAACCAATCAAATCGGTTTAACTCTAATAGTTAGAACTGATTCTCTCATAAAGTCTATAAGCACAAACGCATCTAGTTAGAGAGATCTTTATCACAAATAGTTCATAGCACAAACACCCCATTGAATCTTTAGGTCATCATATCTACAAGATCACACTATTCACAACTGTTGTTGACACGGCTGATTTAGTGATCATTTAATTGAGTCAGATCAGAAGGTTCTGGTTTAGTATCAACTCAATTGAATCAGATCAGACAGGCACTCACTCATGATCCAATTGACTGAGTTTGATTGACTTGAAGGGCACTAACTCAGGATCTGTTCAACGGAGTTAGTTCGACACTTGGAACGCTAAGTTACGATAGCCATCGTCATCTAGAGGAATGACTTAGGCGTCATCAGCTTACTCAACTAATGTACATCAACAGGAGCTTAAGAGTCCACTGTAAGTTCTAGTTTAATTCCTACTGAACTCACTTTAGTATGTTGACAGCACTTAGTTTATCTGTAGGTTGTAGGTTGTTTGTAAGTACTGGTCCAGTTGCTACTGACCAAGTACTAGTTTATCTTTCATAGTTTATCATACTCTGAATTATTATTAGATTGTTTATTATAAATTGTGTTAATTTGTACCATACCATTGCTTTATAGTTATCATCCTTAGATTTACATTTAAGTAGTTAACTGTTCAAGATAGTACTGGTTGCTTATCCGTTGTGGTTTAGTATCTAGCTTAAGAATAGATTTATCTTTATTGTATTAATATTATTATTAAGTAGATCATTTGTACATCTGATTAATCACTTCGATAAAACCGAGATATATAGAAGTGGTTGTCACATTAGGTTGAGTTGTAATTGGTTAAGTTGCCTCTTAGGTGACTTAGTCGAAAAGAGTTAGGGCTATCATATTTCAATAGATCACTACGTAAGAAACAGAGTTTTCGGGGATTATTTGAATGAGCTCGACGAAACAATCGTCACCATTGATGATTGTAACAAGCTTGAACCGTGGGAGTTACCTGGTCAGTGACTTAATTTGTTTTATATATGTATTTGGTGATCATTTCTGGATTAGTTTTGTATTAATTCATTATTTTCTTCTTAAATATGTATATATCTATTCAGGTCTTTTAGTTGAAACATCGTTGGAGAACAACTGGTTCTTCTTTTGTCAGTTGCAAACAGATGTAAAACGTGAACGTTTTAAAAGGACTACCCCTAACGCTTATTGGAAAGTCATTGGTAACGTTAAAAATATCACAACTCGAAAAGGTATTGAAGGTGTAAGGAAGATATTGTCTTACCAGTCAACTAGAATTTCTTACAAGACCAAAGGTGTATCCAAATCCAAATACAAACCCAAATCGGAGACTGATTAATCCTCATGGATCGTCCACGAGTACACAACATACTTTGACTTCTCGAACCCAATATGTATGGTGATGCATGGTTATATATATATTAATTATATTCTACATTCTGCTTAATATATATATAATATGCTTTGTAGAACAACTATGTAGTTTGACAACTGATGAAGAAGCAAGGGAATTGAGCTGGTACGAGTAATTCTCAAGCTGCAACCAATATTCAAGATTATCAGGAGAGAAGATTCAAATCCCATTGGATGAGTATTATATTAGAAATTTGATTACTCTATATACAGCCCGAAATCATATAGGCTATAGCATATACCCAATATAAGTATTATTGTTGAATTGTTTTCTAGTGAGAATGAAAACACAACCGCCTAGATTAATTGTATTACATTTGCATTATGCATGTACTAGATTTTAATTTTGTGATAATTTTTACTTCCACTTGAAAATCATATATTTAACTCTTTGTTTTTGAAGGTACAAGGATTTGGAATTGATCTTAATTTGTGAGGTGATCAGAATGTATGCATTCACCTTTTGAACATGATAACCTTTACTTGTACTCCATGTGAGATTAACATTTTTGTAAATAACCTTTTGTGATGAGGTTTAACTACTAACATAATTAATTATATGTAAATTATTTATTTTTATTTATGTTTTTTATTCGTATTAAATTGTATTTTACATTTAATAGTTATGAATCTATTTTTGATAAAATCTATCTACAGAAAAATTTAAAATGAAGATAGCTTCGGAATCGGAACCACAATTCTGTTACTGGAGTACTACATTATTATGCCACGATTGTAAAACATTTCCAATAATTTCTATATAACCGTGGCATAAAAAGGCCACGGCTATATAACCGTCGTAACAACCGTGGCAAACAACAGCCACGGTCAACAAACCGTGACATAAAAGGGGATAGATTTTTATACACCGGGATTTCCTATAACCGTGTCGGAAAATGGATGAAAACCGTGTCGTATACCTAAGACCACGACAGCAAATTTCACGGTTCAAAACCGTGGCGTAAAGTCAAAAAAACGTGGCCTATTCTTTCCGCCACAATTTATTGACATTAGGCCACGCTTATCAGGCCGTGGCAAAATCGAGATTTTCTACCAGTGGAAATGTCACGCGGAACATCATGTGTTAGGAAGGGCAATTTTGTCAAACGGCTGCAACACCAACCTCAGAATAAATACTGCATCCAATTAGGCTGCATTTAATCGTACCACAAAAAAGCATCCCATAAAGGAAAAATTATTAGGTGCACACTGTGTACCACGTCATCCTTACACCTGCGAATAATACGTCGATACGTGGAACTTTTGGGGTCCATTAAAGATAAAAATATCTATTTCTCCCCTTCCTCTCAAGGCTTCACAATTCCGCCTATAAAATATAGTATTGTAATTAAACTTCTTATGGGATCCCAAAAATTCGTACGTGTAAGGATGACGTGGTACACAATGTGCACCTCAAAATTTCTCCCCATAAAGTACATTTGGTCCTCTTTTTCCTTGTGTTTAAAGGGGAAAAAACAAGCACCTTTCATTATAAATATATATAACAAGTCAGTGGATCCGTCCGTTGAACGGGAAGTTCGTACCTTTAAAAATTAATAATTTAAATATACCATATGAAGAGTTATATAATAATTATTCGTATTAAACATTATTAAACATATGTCAAATATTATATCAAAAGAAAATTATTTTAACTTTATATCAATTATAGCATTCAATAAAACTTTATATCAATTATAATTATTTTGATTTTATTTCAAAATCTACAATTCTATTAGAATTATTTTTTTTTTTCAAAAATAATAAACATAGCAAAAGGTAAAAGTCACATGTCAAGATTTATTTTGAAAATAAAATTTATAGTTGCATCTAATCAATTTAGTTGTTCCTATTATTTGAAAAATGAGATACGCCCATTTTAATTAGGAATACGCAAAAAAAAATATAGCGGAATTTTATTAGGAATAATAGTTTGATAAAAAATTGGAAAAATATAATATATATATTATAATTTGATTAGGAATAAATTTTTAAATAATATGCCTGTTTGAATAGGAAAAAAAGAAGATGTGTCCGTTTTGATTAGGAATAGGAAAGGAATATAATGGATTTTAATTAGAAAACATTGTTTAATAAGAAAATTAGAAAAAAAATATAGTGTATTATAATTTTATTAAGAATAATTTTTTAAAATAATAGATAGGAAAAAAAAAATTCATGTGTCCAATTTAATTTGCTAATGAAAAACTGTGTGCCGAAATTAATTCGACAGTAAAAGATATATATATGCCCGTTTTAATTATGAAGTATGAGAATAAGTTTCGTAAGGAATAAGTTTCTAGTTAGAAATAAAATTATTATATTAGAAAAAAGTAATAGGTAGAATTTTATTAGGAATCATTACGTTTTTTGCTCCTAATTGAAAAGGAAAAAATAATATTACTTGCTTAAAATTATAACTTGATTCCTAATTAAACTCAAAATTCTAAAATACATGTGTCGGATTTTGATTTGAGAATAAAATTTGCAATTGGAATAAATTGAAAAGTTCTTCCTATTGTACAATAATTGATATTTTGGGTTTTAATGACATGTGTAATTAAATAGGTGTATTAGGGATATTTTTGTGAAAAAAAAAATTCTCAAACTTCCCCAAATTGAGCATAACAACACGTATAGTTTAAGAAATATTTTGTTTTAAAAAAATACCCTCATTATATCTAATTAATTACACATACCATTAAAATCCAAAACATCAACTATTATGAAACGGATGGAGTATAAGATAACATAGTAAAAAAAGTCAATGAGATGGTATAAGTAAACTCGTAACATGATAGTAACAAAAAACGTAGTCCAAATCCTCAAGAGTGAAAAGTAAGTAATTTTATTGTCTTGTTCGGCGGGACTATGTCCCTTACTTTTTCATTCTCCATGAAATATCAAATTACATATGAATTTTTAAGAGATTTAAACGATTAGAAGTAAAAGATAAAGCAAAAACAAAAAATCAAAAGGGAAAAATTAACTTACCGATCATGAACGAGTGATTATCATTGTTCAAAATTGAATTAAAGTTGACAAAATTAAAAGTCAATTTTGGGATCACTTCTTTTGAAATCTGTAGAGCAATGGCCTTTTTCAAGAATCCCAATTCGTATTGATTTCTAATGGCTTTAACTTTGTTGGTAGATGAAGCGACCAACAAATTTTGGAAGCTATATACTCCTTCGATTAATTGTTCTCTAAATTTTGTAATAAGATATTTTTTAATTGTTTCTTGAATGCGGTTATGTTATACCAAATAGAATATACGAAAGACAAATTTGTTAGTTACATAAAAAAATGCTATTGTAGGAAATTCTAGATCACGATTGTAAGAAAAAAGATATTTTTATCAAGCAAAGTTATCTCTATACTTTCATTTGTTATACGGTTATAAAAACTTGTACATCACAAAGATTTGAGACGCGAACATTAGTCTTCTGATTGATCAATAGGTCAACGACAAACATTATCGATTTGAAAATATCTTGACTTCATTTTTTTATGAAACAACCTATATCAAACAATCTATTGTTAGATTTGCATTACCCTAAAAAAAATTTGTTAGATTTGTATTTATTAATAATTCAAAAATGAAACTCATGCCATAATCAAAAGATAAAGGTAAAAACATAAAATTAAATACTAGCTTTTAACTAGAGAATTTACCTCTATCTATATTATAATTTTATTACGAATAATTTTTAATTTAAATTTAATTTTTTTTTTCAATTTGATTTAGATAATTTTTTAAATGATAAATAAAAAAAGAAAATCCATATGTCAAATTTTTTAAATGATAGTTTTCGTGCTATACAGTTTATTACGGCTTGATTCCTATCTCTTTTCTTTTGGGATGGTATATATGCTAATACCTATAAGTTTCATTTTACAACGAGTTTTACGATACATTTTGTTGGAACAAACTGTTTCTGTGCTACTATATCTTGTCGACATAGGTCTACAGCAGTTTGTATTTGGGTTGGCTATTTTTGGCAAACCCATTAGGCCTAGAGTTCTGAAGAGCAAGGCTAGCGGATGCATCCTTGTAGAGCTGGTTATCCTTTCTGATTTGGTTAAGGATTTATCTAATTAGCAACGAATCTCCTAGTTGACTACAGTTAATAAAGGTTTCCTAATTAAAACAGAAGACTCAACAAATGCTTCACGAAAAAGAGCAACGTGATCTCCTAGAATCCTTCCATTATTCCGAAGACTTAAAAGAAAGAATATCCTATTGCCTAAAAGATTCGATTGAAGATTGACTTCTATTACAGCTGCTGTTTCTGTTTTAGAATAGAATATTCTGAAGCATCAGTATGTGTATAAATGGAGGAAGACTTGGCGCACTGAAATCATCCTTTACACGCTTCTTAATCAGAGTTAGGAAGATCACTTAGTAGCTAGAGAGAGTTGCGAGCATAGTGGAGTGTGAGGTCCTCGTATATCTGCAAGAGGGTTGCGAGCAAGCCCTTGTCCGGATTGACAAGGCAACGAACGCATGTATCTGAGAGAGGGTCGCGTGAAGTCCTCACCCGTTTGGTGCAGGTAATATTGTAAGTCCTAATAGTGAGATTAGGCCATTTAGGTAAACAAGGAGTACACTTAGGAAAATAGGAAATAGGTTATAGATGAGCGAGTTGTAACCAAAGTATTGTCCTACTATTTCAAGTATAGTGGAATGTTGTTTACCTCTGGGCTTGGCCCCGCAGAGTAGGGAAACCGAACTGCGTTAACAATTTCCTGTGTTATTTACTTTATTGTACTGTTTTATTAATCTGTGCTAACTTGCTCCTGTTAGCACAGTCGCACTTATCTATCATATTAGGTCGGAATATACTCTCAAGTGGTATCAGAGCCGGCTCGAGAAAGCTTCTCGAGAAAAGATCTTGCGATATCCGACCATGGATGACAAAATTGAAGAAGGTGGTTCGACCTCTCGTCCTCCTCTACTAACGGACTCGAACTATGACTACTGGAAGAACAGAATGAAGTGGTACATGAAAAGCCAGGATGAAGCTATCTGGCGTGCCATACAAGTTCAATGGAGTCCTCCTACTACCACCGTTGATGGTGTGGAAATAGTTAAGAGTGAAGATCAGTGGACTGCAGCTGAATCCACAACCTATTCTGCAAATAGCAAAGCTGTGAGCACTATTTAGTGTGCTGTTCATCCAAGTGTGTTCAAGATCATTCAAAATCTTGAGACTATAAAGGAATCATGGGATGCACTACAGCTCACATATGAAGGAACTCAATCAGTCCGAAACTCCAAACTTCATCTCCTTTCTACCAGGTTTGAATCTCTTACCATGAAAGATGATGAAACTATTCCTGATTTTGAGAAAAACCTTCGTTACATTGCTAATGAATCTGTTGCTCTTGGCGAGGTAA
The DNA here is from genome assembly GCF_046630445.1 of Rutidosis leptorrhynchoides. Taxonomy (NCBI): domain Eukaryota; kingdom Viridiplantae; phylum Streptophyta; class Magnoliopsida; order Asterales; family Asteraceae; genus Rutidosis; species Rutidosis leptorrhynchoides. The sequence continues at coordinate 61,435 of NW_027266594.1, forward strand.
TTCCGGAGTCTAAACTTGTGAGAAAGGTGCTGATTTCTCTACCCGAAAAGTTTAGCTCAAAGATGGATGCAATCAGTAAATCCACTGAATTCGAGAACTTACGTCTCGACGATCTCATGGGGAAACTCATAACTCATGAAATGACCTTAGCCATGCGGAACCGGGACAAGACAAAATCAAAATCTGTCGCCTTTAAAACTGATGTGGAAGATTCACCTGTTAGCACAGGCGATCAAGAACTCTGCGAGCAAGTAGCACTCTTAACAAAGAATATAGGAAAGCTGTACAGGAGGTTCAACATAACCAAAATCAATGATTACACTTCGCCCAACCAGAAGAGTAATCGGAGTTTCCAAAAGAAGTCAGAATTCGGAGGAGGAAACCAAAGGTTTACCAGAGGGGAAACCAATAGAGGAAAGATCAGTAGAGTAGAGAAATAAAGAATTCAGTGCCATGAATGTCAAGGTTTTGGTCACATTGCCGCCAAATGTGCCAACACGATCGAAAGACAGAAAAGATCACTCTTCTCCACATGGAGTGATGAGGAGACATCTGAAGATAATTCTAAAACCAGTGATGATGGAAGTGAAGATGAAAAACCTGCCTACAAAACTCTTACTGCACATACTACTGTGAGCACACCCCAAAACTCAGTGCACACAAAACTTGCTGTTAAGACAGTATCTAGTTCAAGCACTGATGAAGACTCAGACAGTGATGATGATAGAGACATTCAGGAGACCTTCATAGGCCTACTCGACCAGATGAAAGACGCCTTACATATAAATCAACTACTGTCAGATGAAGTTCAACAACTGAAAGAAGAAAGGAAAGATTTTGACAAGATACTCGGAAAGTGTGAATCCAAGATTGAGCAACTAAAAGCTGAATTATCTAGTTCTGAAAAGAAACTTGAAGAAGCAAACTGTGAAATTGAAAAACTCAAAGGGAAAGGAATTTTAAAAGAAGTCCAGAACAGAGCAACAAAAAATGTGTCTGGAGTCGGTCGCAGATCCTTCAGGCCAGAGAAAGGGGAAAGCTCAAAACACTACGACAGAAAAAGAAGAATCATTTGCCACTACTGCCACAAGCCAGGACACATACGTCCTAGATGTTATGTTCTTCAGAATGACATTCACAATCTTATTGGCACTAGACAAAGAAGACAGTCGAGAATAAAAGTAGACATTGTCAACCATACTCAACGACGAATCTGGGTGAAGAAACAAGATCTGAAGTGTCTAATGTCCAAAATCACTTCAAAGAAGACGACTGATTGGCATTTTGATAGTGGCTGTTCTCAGCACATGACGGGAGACAAAGATATCCTTAAAGATGTTACCTATCAGCATCAAGGAAATGTCATTTATGGAGATGGAAATTCTAATGCTATAATCGGTGAAGGAAGTCTACCAGTATCGTCAAGCTCGAAGATAAAAAATGTGTTGTTAGTAAAAGGGCTAAAGCACAATTTAATCAGTATAGGACAAATGTGTGATGAAGGCTGTGAAATAAACTTCAACAGATACGGATGCAAGGTGATGAATGAAACAGGGAAGATTGTCATGACAGGTTCAAGACAGACAAACAACACATATACACTGGATGGTGACATCAAGTGTCTGAAGACCGGTACAAAAAATCTAACGATGTGGCACAAGAAGCTCGGACATATCGGATTCAGAAATCTAGCTGACTTATCAAAAACTGGTGCTGTGAAAGGTTTACCTGTGCTCACATATGATCCTGACATTGTGTGTGGAGACTGCCAAATTGGTAAACAAACAAAGGTCAGGCATCCAGCCGTACCATACATAACCACTACAAAACCTCTGGAACTTCTACAAATTGACTTGATGGGACCTATGCAAACACCAAGTCTAGGAGGTAAGTCTTACGCTTTTGTATGTGTTGATGATTTTTCAAGATACACTTGGGTGGATTTTCTTAAAGAAAAATCCGATGCACCTGATGTCATTATAAAACTGTGTACCAAGCTCAACAATGACAGACAACACACCACTGGTACCATTACCAGGATAAGAAGTGATCACACTAAGGAATTTAAGAATTCTGTGGTAACCGAGTTCTGTGAACACAATGGAATAGCTCATGAATTTTCAGGACCTATTACCCCTCAACAAAATGGGGTAGTAGAAAGGAAGAATAGATCCATTACTGAAATGGCTCGTACCATGATCCATGCTAAGAAGCTGAGCTATAAATTATGGGGAGAAGTCATGTCAACAGCTTGCTACATCATCAACCGAGTATATCTTCGACCACACACTAAGGAGACTCCATATGAAATTTGGAGAAACAAAAAACCTTCGATAAAGTACTTTCATGAATTTGGATGTACCTGTTACGTGCTGAATGATAGAGAGCCTACACGGAAACTCGACTCCAAAAGTGACAGGGGAGTATTTGTTGGATATTCTATAAATAGTAGAGCTTATAGAATTTTTCTTGAAAAATCCTATACGATCACTGAATCATTCAATGTTGTGTTTGATGACATGCAAGCTGAAATGGAGAGTAAAGAGGATGGTGAACCTGTAATTACTCAACGTCGGACTAATAAGAACGCACCTGGTGTGGAAGTATTAGAACCTGAGGGTGTTGTCAGGGATGAAAACGCACCTAGTGTAGAGGCATCTCCTGTTAGCACAGATACCAGGGACACCCAAGAAACCATGCCTGATGTCACAAATCAGAATAAGTATCCCTTCATACAAGTCCAACGAAATCACTTAATGGAAGACATGATTGGAAACATCTCAGAAAGAAAAACCCGAGGGGCAAGAAGAAACTACAGAGACATGATCAACTATGTGGCCTACACTTCAAAAATTGAACCAAAGAAGGTTGATGAAGCTTTAACAGACGAGCATTGGATACTGGCTATGCAAGAAGAATTACATCAATTCGAACGGAACAAAGTATGGCAGCTTGTTCCTAGACCCGAGCACTGCAATATAATCGGCACAAAGTGGATCTTTAAAAATAAAACCGACGAACAGGGGAACATCACAAGAAATAAAGCACGCCTGGTTGCCCAAGGCTATACTCAAGTTGAAGGAGTAGATTTTGATGAGATATTCGCCCCTGTAGCCCGACTTGAATCGATTCGGCTACTCATAGCAGTAGCTGCATACGGTAATATCACACTTTACCAAATGGATGTCAAAAGTGCGTTTTTGAATGGATACTTGAATGAAGAAGTGTACGTTGAGCAGCCAAAAGGGTTCACAGATCCCACGCATCCCGACTCAGTATATAAACTGACCAAAGCTTTATACGGGTTAAAACAAGCTCCCCGAGCGTGGTATGAACGGTTGACTGTTTACCTGTGCCAACAGGGCTATCGTAGAGGTGGAGTTGATAAAACTCTTTTTCTCAAATCCACAGGGGGAGATTTGACAATAGCCCAGATATATGTGGATGATATCATATTCGGATCAACCTGTGAGAAGGAGAGGAAGAAATTTATCCACAGTATGGCAAATGAATTTGAAATGAGCATGGTTGGCGAATTAAGTTATTTCCTGGGATTTCAGATCAAACAGAGAAGTGATGGCACCTCGATCGCACAAGAAAAATATGCCAAGAACTTGGTCGAGAAGTTTGGCTTAGAATCGGCCAAACCTATGCGAACCCTAATGGGAACAAATGAGCAGCTATCCAAAGATGTCGAAGGAGAAGATGCAGACCCTACACTTTATAGAAGCATGATTGGGAGTATGTTATACTTATGTGCCAGCAGACCAGATTTGAGTTACAGTATAGGAGTATGTGCTAGATATCAAGCCAGTCCGAAGCAATCACACATGAAAGCTGTGAAAAGAATCGTGCGATATGTGTGTTGAATAAACAAGGAACTTAACAAGACAGCAGAACATGGAGCCGTCATCAAACATAAATGAGCCGCTAGACAGCATAACATGGAGCCGTAATTGAGCATTAAATGAGCCGTAATTGAGCATATTCTGTAGATTACTTTATACAATGCTACTTTACTTGTGTTATAAGTACTCTAGGTTGTATTGAAGAAGATGAATCAATAAGAAAAAACAACCATTGTTAACATGGCATCAGAGCCAAACGATCTTGAGTACTACTCTGTGTGCAATCTTTAAAACAACAGCCCATAAACTTTTCTTTTTCCAGAAAACATAAAAACGGCGAGTAGACGGCCGGGACAAGGCCGGGCTGTGGCAGCCATGGGCGTCTCGGATACAGGGATAGTGGTGGAAGGCGGACTAAGTGATGGGATGGCCGGTGAGGGTGTCGATGGTCGAACGGGTTTGGGAGTGACTCCAAGCGGGAGTCACGGGTTGGTTGGAGTCGCGACGGCTGGAGACCACGAGGGGGAGCTGGCCGGACTTGGTTGGTTTTAAGGAAAAAAAAATAAAAAAAAAGGAAAAAATTGAAAAAAAAATAAGACGAATAGAGAAGAAATGATGAAATCAAACCTTATAAACGTAGTCCTTGTACCGAGGTGAGTCTTTTGATATATGGGTCAGGGCTTGGAGTTACCGGAAACGGCGAAATCGCCGGAGTTAAAGAGAGAAAGCGGCGGTGCCACGAGAAAAGAGAGAGAGAGAGTTGGTTGTAATCGTGAAGAAGAAGAAATATGTTGATATAATGTTTTTATATGTTAAATTACTGTTATGTCCTTGGCTATTTAAATTATTTACAAAATTACCAAACAGTCATAATTCCTTTCCAAGTTGCAGGCTTGTTGGAATCCATTTCGAGCTGTAGTTCCGTTGAGTCCATTTCAGGTTGTAGATTTGGGTAGATTAAAGTTTCGATCTGTCTAGATAAAAGACGAGTTGATAAAATTGAATTTGGCCTTTGAAAGCTGAAACTCATGGCGCAAACAAGGCCTTGAAGGTATTGAATTTGAGTATTCTCAAGGTAAAGAGGAAACTTCGATTCATTGGCTGGCCTTATGAGTTTCATAGGTCATTGAAACCTCAAAACTAAGAATTACTTTAGATTTGAGAGACTGAAAAATTGAGGTTTGGTCTCATTATCCTGAGAGACTGAAAAATTGGGGTTTGGTCTCATTACCTTGAGAGACTGGAAAATTGGGGTTTGGTCTCATTACCCTGAGAGACTGAATCAGAAGTGAAGAATTTCATGTTGGGCAGGAAAACCGAATGATGGAGGTGGACTGCACTCACGGAAGGATCTTCAATGAAATTTTGTTCAAGTTGGGTATTGGAGATCCCACTACTCAACTTGAGGGGGAGTGTTGAATAAACAAGGAACTTAACAAGACAGCAGAACATGGAGCCGTCATCAATCATAAATGAGCCGCTAGACAGCATAACATGGAGCCGTAATTGAGCATTAAATGAGCCATAATTGAGCATATTCTGTAGATTACTTTATACAATGTTACTTTACTTGTGTTATAAGTACTCTAGGTTGTATTGAAGAAGATGAATCAATATGAAAAAACAACCATTGTTAATAATGTGTCCGGAACCACATGCATAGGACTCTGGTATACGAAGGACACTAATGGAGTATTAGCCGGATACAGCGACGCAGACATGGCAGGCTGTGTCGACGACAGAAGAAGCACATCCGGAGGGTGTTTCTATCTTGGAAGCAACCTAGTATCGTGGTTCAATAAGAAGCAGAACTCAGTATCTCTATCCACCGTTGAGGCGGAATATATCTCGGCCAGCAGCTGCTGTGCCCAATTGCTCTGGATGAAACAAATGATGGAAGAATATGGACTGGAGCAAGGTGTGTTGACAATATACTGTGACAACACCAGTGCTATAAGCATATCGAAGAATCCTGTGCAGCACTCTAAAACAAAGCACATCCAAGTACGTCATCACTTTATCCGAGAACTGGTAGAAGAAAAGAAAGTGGCTTTGGAGTATATCTCAGCGGAAAAGCAACTGGCGGACATCTTTAGAAAAAGTTTAGACGCCAATCGATTTGAGATCTTGAAAGGAGCTCTTGGTCTTTGCTCCATGACGTGAACCATGAGATAAGTGCTTTCCTTGTATATACCATTTCCTTTTGTTTTTTTTTTAAGAAAAAAAAAAACCAGAAATACAGAAGAAGAATTGGGCTAAAAGTCAGTGAGTTTAAACAGAAGGAAAGAAATGGGCTTGATACTCATTGAAAGGCTTTCAGACGAATAGAAAGAAGAAACCGTGGGCCGTATGGGCTCAGCCTATTCAAAATAAGAAAAAGAGTAATAATGGGCCAGCCAATCAGATCGGCCCATGGGAGGCATATTCAGTGATCCGCAAAACAGACAATCTTCCCACGCAATTTCGAAATTACACAAAAAGGGAAGTTACAGAGTTATTGCTAAACACAATCTCTTCAAAAATTTCTTTTTCTCTCTCGGGTAATCAACACAAGCAATCGTCTCTCAAAAAAACTCCAAGAACCCTAAATTGAAAGTCTGCACAATGGCGAGAACAAGAGGAGGAAGAAGAAGCAGTGTGAGATGATCATCACGCATCCAACTCAGAACTACAAATACGCATTCAAGCTCGTCTCAGCCGATTGAAATTTCGGACTCATCACCGTCACCACCACGTCGACCGTTTAGGCAATGGATGGAAGATGATGTCTCCAGGTATTACTCGGATGATGACAGTGACATATCCCTGGAAGTGAGAAATCCAGAAACCGCCATCATCATCCATCCAAAATTTCAAGTAAGTGACTTTTTGCCTTCTGTGGGTAGAGTCGGATAAATCGATGGGCTCTGAGAAAATGACTGATGCTGGTGTTGGAGATGGCACATCTGTGCCCACTGCTGCTGACAGCCCTGCTTACACAGAAGGTTATGAAGATATGAATGTAGAAGATCCTGTGCCCACGGAACCTGTGGCAGAGGATGAGGATACCGAAGGTCCTGCTAACACCGAGGGCCAAGACAGTGCTGACACGGGGAACCCTCCATCTGAGGGGGAGACGCCAGGTAAGGATATGCCTCGAGACGAGAGGGAGTCTGCTGCTGCCATAGGTGCAACTACTGAGGGGAGACCCAACCCATGCACACTGAGGAAGAAGACCAGGCTGTTGTGCCTGATGGTGTACGTGAAAACACTCCTGAGAACACAGGACAGAGGAAAAATCTGAAAAGAAAAAGAACTGCACGAAAATCGACCAGGGCAATACCAGATCCAAGTTCACAGTCTGAAGAAGACGAATCAGCAGTGCCTACAAGTGTAGGACCCTTCGTAAATGATGCTGCCAGGGCACACTGGCCATACGCCTGCAGTAAGAAGATCATTGCAGAAAAAGTGCTTGACAGCATCCAGGCTGATGAGTTTCATCTGAGAGAACTCCTTATCAAAGAACATTTGTGGGATAGTACTACAAGGAACACTCAATATGTCGAAAAAGTAGTGCGAGAATTCTATTGCAATCTGCCTAAAGATGTAGATCAACTGGAGTCGCCGAATTACCAAAAGGTCTATGTAAGAAGTAATCTCTACTCTCTCTCGCCCCTTCTCTTGGCAGACGTGTTCAAATGCTGGAACCCAGAAGAAGCCTGTACAGAGACTATCGATCAGATTGCGGTAGAACTGACTGGGGGAAAAAAGCAGACCTGGTATGAGGGAGGAGCTGCTCTGAAGCCTGCTGAACTCACAGCATTCTATTCGGCTCTGCATAAAGTAGCTGTGGCAAACTGGTTGCCAGGAAGCCACACAAATACCGTCAGCCAGAAACTTGGAGTATTATTGTTCAAAGTAGGCACTCGTGTTGGTTTCAATCTAGCTGAAACTGCCTATGAAAGGATCGTTTACTTCGCTGGTCAGTCCAGGATACTCGGAAACTATGTCTATCCAGCTGCCATCTTCACTCTCCTGATCAATCAAGGGGTGGCAGTCGAAGAAAATGAAGTCTTCACCCAGCCTGAAGGTTTCAGACTGACTGCCAGGCTGGTTCATGGACCTCGGGTTGTAGATATCGCCGAAGATGATGAAGAGGCACCTGCTGAGCACCTTGCACCGGTTGCTGAAGCAGAACCATTCTCACCTGATGCTCTCGCTCTGGCTCAGGATATGATCAGATTCTTAAGGAGGCAGGAATACAGGCTTCGAAGGCAAAGGGAGCTGTTAGAAGCACGTGTGGCTCAACACAACAACTAAGGGGGAGTTTTTCTGGATAATGGGCCGCTCTTGGCCAACTTTGTTTCTGTTGGATATTGCTTATTACTCTTTGGTCTGTAATTAACTTGCACATTTTTCGCTTTCTATGCATCTTTTTTTGTGCTTGCTAGCATATTCACTCGTACCTCTTGATGCTTTGGCACTTATTGACAAAAAGGGGGAGATTTTTTGTGTGTGGTTTTGCCAAAAATGCCAAAGGGGGAGATTGTTGGAACAAACTGTTTCTGTGCTACTATATCTTGTCGACACAGGTCTACAGCAGTTTGTATTTGGGTTGGCTATTTTTGGCAAACCCATTAGGCCCAGAGTTCTGAAGAGCAAGGCTAGCGGATGCATCCTTGTAGAGCTGGTTATCCTTTCGGATTTGGTTAAGGATTTATCTAATAAGAAACGAATCTCCTAGTTGACTACAGTTAATAAAGATTTCCTAATTAAAATAGAAGACTCAACAAATGCTTCACGAAAAAGAGCAACGTGATCTCCTAGAATCCTTCCATTATTCCGAAGACTTAAAAGAAATAATATCCTATTGCCTAAAGGATTCGGTTGAAGATTGACTTCTATTACGGCTGTTGTTTCTGTTTTAGAACAGAATATTCTGAAGCATCAGTATGTGTATAAATGGAGGAAGACTTGACGCACTGAAATCATCCTTTACATGCTTCTTAATCAGAGTTAGGAAGATCACTGAGTAGCTAGAGAGAGTTGCGAGCATAGTGGAGTGTGAGGTCCTCGTATATCTGCAAGAGGGTTGCGAGCAAGCCCTTGTCCGGATTGACAAGGCAACGAACGCGTGTATCTGAGAGAGGGTTGCGTGAAGTCCTCACCCGTTTGGTGCAGGCAATATTGTAAGTCCTAATAGTGAGATTAGGCCGTTTAGGTAAACAAGGAGTACACTTAGAAAAATAGGAAATAGGTTGTAGATGAGCGAGTTGTAACCAAAGTATTGTCCTATTGTTTCAAGTATAGTGGAATGCTGTTTACCTCTGGGCTTGGCCCCGCAGAGTAGGGAAACCGAACTGCGTTAACAATTTTCTATATTATTTACTTTATTGTACTGTTTTATTAATCTATGCTAACTTGCTCCTGTTAGCACAGTCGCACTTATCTGTCATATTAGGTCGGAATACACTCTCACATTTGGATAGTTTATCAATTGTACAAATAATAAATAGATTGCTCTTTTTTGAATGGATAAATAGAATGCTCTTAACATGTTGTACAGATAAGCATTTCATATTTAAAATATGCAAAAACAAAAGCAGTAGAGGTTATATTGTCTATTTGTATGTCTCCCAATTTTCCTTATACGAGTCGACTTCAAGAGAAATTCATGATCAACTAGTTAATAGTGAACACCTATTTTGGATGGAGACGGAGACGTGTCCCGAATCTCCCTATGCGGGACGGGGAAACGGTAAAGTGAAAAAAAATGGCTCGGGACGGGACGGCGATTTTATATAATATTTAAATATATCAAAAAAAATCGATATGGACTAAAATAAAATAAATTGTATAATAATTTAGAAAGAGTATAGTATGTGATAATTTATGTGTCTCGAAACGCAGAGTTTTTGTTTTAAACTCATCTTCCCCAATTCACACAACGCCTCCTTGTTGCTAAGAGAGAAATAGTTCTCAACTCATCACAACCTTTCATTGTCAGCGTTCGAAAACTCATCGTAGTAGCCGTTCCTTTGGTCGTCTGAACGTTAATGAACCTTCCTAGACCGACGAAACATTTTAATTTTTTTACAGCAGTGACTGGACGTTTCGGGCTCGTCTCCACCGAGTTCCCGACCCCGGAGCATCTCGGGGATGAGGGCGACCTCGAAGCCGTCCCGGTGCTTCATAGGTGAGCACTGAAAATAATTCAACAATGAAATGGGCCCAAAATAATTTTTTAGAGGACTTATTTAGCATTGCATGTATTTCCACATTTACAGAGGCCCACATTTACTCTGTAGAAGAAACCTGAAAGGCCCATGGCCTGTTACATTTTCCTTGGTCTATATTTATGTAAAGAGAATTAGTACAACATATATCTTTTGGCAAAATGAGGTTATTAGGCCAATGATATGTAGTATTCCCGACCTAGTGCGCATCTTCTGATATATGAAGACTTCCTCTGAACCGAGCTTCAGCACGTTCCCTGCCTCTTATGCTCGAGTCATCCATAGATTCAATCCTAAAAAATACTACTGTAGTATCAAAATAAATACTACTAAAGAAGTAAATTCAATGTAATTTGCAGAGAGAGGCAGACAACAATTGAAACAAACCTCATCTGCTGTTTGATTTGCATCTGTCCCATTTTATATTTCAAATAACACAACGATTCCTCGGCTTCAAGCCACAGCCTTTTGTATAAAAGGGCTTGTGCGTTCATATCTTCCTCGGAATGATGATGGTACGAGTCTAATGTACTACCAATAAGCTGCATCTGTTTTGAAGAAAGTGCAAATATTTGCATCCTGAGCCCTTAGAAGGAAAAATTAAAAATAGAAGATTTTATTGAAGAAAGCATACCCCACTTATGTCATTGCTGGACTCAATGTTTGAAAAAAATGGATTTAATGGTCTCCTGAAAGAGATAGCAGAACATCTCTTTTGCATCTCATGACCATGTGGAATCGCCATACTCTTCATCCTTGCCACTGGAAGTTCCATGTTTGACTGCTGCCAATAGAATGTTTGGAATCTTATGCGATCCAAATGACAGACTAAAATCAACATATAACTTAAATCCATTTTTAAAAGTGACATTCATTTCCTATTGCAGTGTTCGATCCAGGAAAACCATGGTCCGAACAAGTTCTGTTAGCTTGCGGCGAATTTTGTAAAATTACAGCAACTTAATCCCTATCGAAAGCATAAGGCAAAATGATTTGAAGTAGCAGCATGAAGACATGTCATTATAAAATCATACCTTGTTGTAGTCAGCTGCCTTCACAAGTTCATATGATGTGGATTGAGTAGTTGATTCAGACATTGGAATCTTCAGCCCGACCTTGTTTCCGGTACCACGTACACAAGTTGCTGATTATGTGCTCAATTTTCTTGTGCTGCTGCTCATTCAATGCATACAAATGATTGGAGCAATTCTTAGCAAGTTTTTCTGACATTTCGTACATTGAATTGATCGCTAGTTGAACATTTATCTTTGGAAGATTACAGTTTGATTCGCTGAAAAGAGTTCGACTGAACTCAGAAGATTCACCAAAAGCAGGAAAAGATGAATTCACAACATCTTCGACTTGAGAATTAAAGAAACTAGTTAAAACTTCATCATCAGATCCTCCGACCCCCTGAAACTCTGGTGCATAAAAACCTTCCATGAGAGATGGTTCATTATGGAGTGAAGACCTGAGCAGAGAGCTCCCGTGTTCCCGAGGTTCTTTAGCAACAGTTGAAAACGTAGGATTTTGAGAATATAAAGAACCACCAATAGCACATTCCTTCCCATGGCGATTAACATCTCTTTTGCTACAGACAGGATAAAACTGACTGGCCTGAGGATTTAATCTGGTGGTTGCTTCTGCACCATTTTTTAAAAGAGTATCTACAAGCTGAGAATCAGCTGCATAATAATCCTCCATGTGAGATGGTCGAAGATTGCTCGAGGAACTCACTACAGAAAAATTTGTAGATACATCGATTGCATTTCCTTTCTCTAGTTTACGAATGTGATCAGGAAATTGATTCCCACTTTGTTGTAGAGGAAATGATCCGTCTTTTGTTGTAGGTATAACAGCTGGAGATGTGGTTTTTTGCAACGATGCCGAATCATCAGTATAAATTTTGTTCAAATGCCAAATGTCATCTATTTTACAGCTGCCTGGATAAAAGTGGAGAGCTCCAGGATTCAAAGTGTTGGTTGCTTTGGGTTCAACATCAAATACTGGTTTAGAAACCCTGGATGTAGCTGGATTAACTTGAGTTCCTTTCCAACAGGGTGAATCAACATCAGAGTCATCATTATCACACGACACAGCAATTTTTTTAAGCAGACGAGGCTCTATTGCTACATCATTGTATTTACCAGAAACTACATTTTCTGGACAGACATGATAATTAAGCAAATGAGTACTACTACTAGTGCCCATAGAAGGTGAGCCACAATCATTCGTTTCCTTAATAGCAGGCTTTCCTACAGAAAAGAAACATTAAAAAATTGAAGATTTCTCGACAAATCGAGTAAATGTTCATATGAAATTAACTCAAGCATAGCATTCAAGTTCCAATAATAGACAGATAGAAATACAAATATTCAAGTTCCTAGAAGATGGTGTGCATATTGAGTCAGTCACAGGAGGTAATAGACGAGCCATATTAAAGGAAGGAAGCCATACCTACCTAGTTTGACAACCACAGGGCTCTCTCTTTTGAAATTGTGTGATGATGATGAGTAGTGAGCAAAGTCGGTGGTGCTTATTTCTTTAGAGTGAAACCAGTCATTATTATGGCGATTTGAAGGGGAAGGGTTGAGCAAAAGGAGACAATCGGGAAGGAGCAGCCTCCTCCTCCTCCATTGCTGATTTTGGGTTTAGTATGTATATGGACGAAGATGAAGTCAAGTTCTATACAAAGAAGGGGTGAAATTAGAAAGGACACAGAGAAAGAGAGAGAGAGAGAGAGAGAGTCAGAATTGAATGCCTATTCCATTGGTTGGATTCTCTTTTCTTTTCTTTTCTTTCTAAAGAGGACAATGAAATCAAAAGACAACATACAGACTATAATAAGACAAATGAAATTATTAATATTAAAAAAATAAAGTTATTGTTTAAAAATAACGATATACCTGATTCCAAAAAAAAATAACGATATACCTTATACTACTAC